>NC_061863.1:12152119-12452119 GCF_907164915.1 Impatiens glandulifera | reverse complement strand
GTCATATGTGTTTCCTCCCCCTAACCACAGATTCTGGAAAGAACGTGAAGTCTTTGAAGGTAATACATAATATCAAATGGCCCCATCTTTATTATCAGGTACTGAAGCCTATATGCAAGCTTAGAGTTTAAAAGACATTGTTTTAAGTTAAAAAAAAATTGAAAATCCTTCATGATGTGCGGGGAGATAATTGGAACAAATTATCTACATTTTTTACTATATCATATTGGAAAAGTCTTTTGTTGAGACATAATCTAGATGCCATGCATATTGAGAAATATATTTGCGATAGCATTGTCGGAACAATGATGGATGTGAAAGAGAAGACGAAAGATGGACTGAAGGCTCGAAAAGATTTATAATTGATGGACATAAAACACTTGTTACATCTTGTTGAGGTCGATGGAGTTCTCCAATGTCCCGCTGCCCCATATGCGCTTTCTCTTAGTCAAAAGAAAAAATTCTGTGAATTTTTGAAAAAATTAATGATGCCTGAAAGATTCTGTTCTAACCTTGGGGGGTGTGTTGACTTGGATGAAAAAAATATTCGGGGTTTAAAGAGTCACAATTGTCATATCATTTTTGAATATGTTCTTCCTCTAGCAACACATGGCTTACTTCCGGAAGATGTCTACGATACAGTTTTGAATCTATCAAAGTTTTTCCGGTTATTATGTTGTAAGTCGTTGATAAACATGACTTGGACCAACTTCAACTTGATATTGTTATAACGTTATGCAAGCTTGACAAAATATTTCCGCCATTTTTTTTCGATATTTATGGTTTATTTGCCCGTACATCTGGCGTTCGAGGCTTTTCTTGGAGGACTCGTACACTATCGATGGATGTATCCTATTGAGAAGTATATGGGTACATTGAAGAATTATCTTAGAAATAAAAATTTCCCCGAGGGTTCGATTAGTGAGAGTTATCTGGTGAATGAAAGTATTAGCTTATGTGCGAGATATTCGGAAAATCAAGATCATATGCGTACTTTAGTGCGAGATTCAACTCTATCTGTATTTATATGTTTGGAAGAGTTATCAAAGGGAATTAGTTACACGTACGGACCAGGTGATCGAGAGAGAGCTCATTCATACATATTAAAGAACTATTCGGAGGCAGAATCTATTTACAAGTAAATTCTCAAATATTACTTGTATATTTATCTTCCAATTCATGCATGGACTCAAACTTTTCATACAAATTGATATGCAGTGAGTTCAACCGAGAATATGATAATCATTTCATACCAATTGATGAACGTGATAAACATTACGCAGTCTATTTCAAGATAAAAGTGAGTTACAATAATGTTATATATATAATTTTATTGTATTACATTATAATTAGACTAATCTCATTATCTCTCTTATTAGGTTTCTCAACTTGGGGAAAATATTTCTGAGGATTTAGGAATATTAGGAAGTGGTCCTACTTTTTATGCGAAGAGATTCGTATCGTGTCAAATTAATGGATACAAATTCAACATTTGGAGACACGATGAAGGTTTAACAACTCAAAACAGTGGTGTTGCTGTATTGGGTAACAATGATACCAAAACATTGTCCTACTACGGAGTGTTGATGGATATTATAGAAGTCAAATGTTTTAGTGGAAGACGAATGATTCTTTTTAAATGCAAATGGTTTGATGTCCATTCGGGAGATCAGGGAATAAAAATAAAAAAACATGGTTTTATAAGTGTTAATGTGAACCGCAATTTAAAAAATTAGAATCATGAACCGATTATCTTAACATGTCAAGCGAAACAAGTGTTCTACGTTCTAGATATGGCATCAAGGTCTGGTTGGAAAATTTTGACGACAATAAACCCACATTATTCGAACATCTAATTAAGGTTTTATTGTATTTTATTTGAATTTAATTAGTTAAAATTATGTAACATTTTTTTAACAGAGATGGCACCAAAGCAGAAACATAAAGGGGGCATGTCTAGGCAGCTCGACGATCTACAGAGGAGAACCGATCTCCTCGAGGCGGGTGGTTCTAATGAGCCAGATGACACACCCGACCATGTAGAATTGACGTTACCGGAGGTTGAGATGATGATGACATCATCCTCCCAGCCTGAAGGTATAAGTTATAATATTCGAATACATAAAAATTCATTTACTAAAGTTGTATAATACTTTTGTAGGATCTACATCAAAGAGAAAAGAGTCGGGACAAAATAAGAACACGGCCCTCTCGAAGTTGACCCCAAGTGAGAAAATAACAATAAAATTCTCGCAAAATAGGAGAGTGTGTTGCGACAATGGCACGACATGGTCCAGCCATATTGGGATGGTGGTTCGGGACTCGACTGTGATATCACATCGTCTGCTGCATTGGTCAGACTTGAGCTCCACCGACATAGAGCATCTTTGGAAGTCAGTAACGGTAAGTGTTAATATTTTATTGTAATAACTTTTATTCTCTAATACATAATAATAATTAATCTCGTGTCTTTGCAGAATCGTTTTGAGGTAGTGCCGGAACATATTGATTATTAGAAACATATAATGGAACATGTTAAGGTGGTTTGGGATAGGTATTGATGTGATATCAACCGGAATAATGTTAAAGCTCATAATGGGGATATAGCAGCTATCAAAGCACACAAACTAAATGAATATACGGAAGATGATTGAAATTATATTTTGGATCGTCACTTTCTCCGAGACGATTTTCGTGTGAATCTTTAAATTCTAAACTTTATACATCATTGTTTATAATGTAATTAAGTATTAATTGATGTCTTCAAAACTAGGTAAGAAGTGAGAAAAAATTCACAAAATAGGAAGAATCTTCGAATGACACATCATGCGGGGAAAATGTCATTCTCTCACGTGGCAACAAAAATGGTAAGTATATGTATTCAAGAGTCATTATAATATATTAACTATAATTTGATAATTAACAATACTAACATTTAATCTTAATAGGAGAGGATTACATGTATAGAGTCATCACACATTGAACTTTTCTACGAGACACACAGTAAAAAAAGAACAGGTGACGACTCTACTCGTGTGGTGGATCCCCATATATAAGAGAAAATTGTAAGTGTATACTTCATATTTCACTTATTTATTAATTTATAATTAATTAATCAACTATTGTTTCTTTTTGTAGGATGCGATGCGTCAGACGCTCGAAAGAAATCCTGATATGTCCAATTATGAGCTGACCGAGAACGTTTTTGGACGACAAGGGCACAAGAGGGTCATTGGAATGGGATCCGGCGTGAGGCCCACCCAGTTTAGAGGAAATTTGCATGGTGGAAGCCAATCTCAATAGATGGAGCAAGAGGTTTAGAAGTTGCGTACTGAATTACAAGAGGAGGCTTTAAAAAGAGAACAACTAGAGGCTGTAGTTCTTGAGTCACAAAGAGAAACACTTGAGGCTAAAAGAGAAGCACAAGAGACAAAAAGACAAAATCTTGAGGCACAAAGACAAATGCAAATTTAAATTGAAAGACAAGCTCTTGAGTCACAAAGACAAATGGAAGAATTTCAAAACCAGTTGGCGACGTTTATGGCGAGATATCCTCCACTTCCACCTCCGGATCAATCTGGTATATGATGTTTTTTTATATCTCTAAAAACTTTGACTATGGGTTAATTGGGATTTTGGTTTATTAGATATTGTAATGTTGAATGAATTGAGATTTAAGTTTTTGGATAATTGTATTTTTGGATTATTGGGATTTTGGTATGAAATTTGGTATTTATAATTTGTGTATGTAGGTCTGAAATTTTTTGTTTAAAATAGGTAATATTAGGTTTATAAACGTTTTATTTCAAAAAAATAAATATTATAGCCGTGAGCATTTCAAATGATTTCGTTAATAAATGAAAAGTATTCTCTGAAAGAAAAGCTTCGTTAATAAATTTAAAGAATGCTCCGAGAGCGTTTGCGCTTCTCTCGGAATTAAAAGAATAGTCATTTTTGAGGGCTTTAACTGTTCTCGGTTTTATTTTATCTCTGAGGACTTCGTACGCCCTCGCAAAAGCCTTTTTCTTTTCACCGAGAGATTTATAACCGAGATGCTCCGAGGGCGTTTATCACCCTTGGTGAGTTGCTTCACCGAAGGCATATAGTCTTTCTTCGAGAGTTCATGCCCTCCTTAATAACCACTTTTCTACTAGTGTAAAGGAAAAATTACAATAATTTTTTATTGGATACCTCTTATTGAATTTCACCTATTGCGATTGAAATAAAAGATCTAGGCCTAAATAACCTAAACTTTCTTAATTTACCTTGTTTATTCTCATTTTGTTACTACTAATAGTTAACTATGAGATAAATAAAATGGATCGAAACTTATAAATCGGTTTAGTCTAACAAAAAATCAATCGAATTGATCAAATTGAATGACTAGTAATTTATAAAACTACTTAATCGAATTAATAATTTGATTGACCAAATTAGTAGTGGTCGAACCGCACCCCACCAAGGTAACCCAGTGGTAAGAATCGACTTAAGAGACCAAAATGTCACGAGTTTGATTTCATCTAGATGTAATGCTAGCTCTCTTTATTTTTTTTAAAAAGTAGTGGTCAAATCGTCAAACTGATCCATCATGGTTAAAATTTTACAAATATACATAATTTGTTTAGAAATTATAGTTAATACATAAATATTTTTCTTAATAACCATTTCATATAATATATATAATTGTATTTTTGTTTAATGATTTTTGCGAACGAACAAACCAATCGATCGAGCATCTAACCGGCTAAATCGAAACCAACCGTAAGCGTTTCTTAAATAAAATTAAAAAATGATGATGTAAAAAACGATAGCTTAACAAATATCATTAAAAACTAAGAAATGACACCTGACCTACCACACACTTGTGCATTTTGCAATTTGCAAGGTGCATTAATGCAACCAAGGAAAGAATAACCTCAAAATATGATGGTTTCCTTAAATTCTATCAAACACTCATTTCCAAAACCAGGTCTTTCTTGTGAAAATGGTTGTCCCTATACTATGTTTTCCAAGACTTGTCATCGAATCATCAATATGTAACACACATTCTCCTATTTTAGTCCCACTCAAAATCAGTGGTCACCATTTTATATTCCTTTGTTCCACTTTGCTCAGTATGGATATACCTACCATTCATAATCCATAAGATTTAAAGATTGTAACATAACTATTTTTGGCAATTCTTAACAAACAAATATCTTTTAAAGATTCACTTCCACTTGACCATATATTGTGCAATAAAGCAATATTAACAACCATGCATGTATGAGAGTTAATTACTTCAAAAGGTATCTTAAGGGCTATTTGAGGTTTGGGGTTAGGCTTGAGTCAAGGTTTCAAACATAACCCTAAAATTCAACATTCTTCTTTTATTTTCTTATGTGTATAAAAAAATCACTTTTATTACTAAAAATGATTAATAACCCTTAACATTTTTTTTGAAAAAGAACAATTTTTTTATAAGCTTATACATGGTCCATTCAATTCATCTAGATGATGAGCAATGTAATTTTTTTTTTTTGAAAATCAATTCTGAAATAGCTAGGGTTGAGTGACCCGGGGAAGGAGTAACCCTAAGTGGTCGCCTAGTTCGGCGTCACCCTTGGACATGCCATAATACCAAGAATGCAACTTTAATACAAACTTTGCAACAGCTAGAATGCGATAATTGTTAGATAATTGTTAAAGATAGAAGGAAGAGGCAAGTATAAACGAGAGGCCAATAGGATTCCCTTGTAAAAAATGTGGCTGTTTTTTGTAAAATGGTTGAAATTATAAATCTGTGGGCAGCAATAAAGAATGTTATGGAGTGTGATTGACTGAGAAGAAATTAAGGCAACTATATATTCCACATGATGTTGGGACTGTTTAATATTAAAAATAAAAATAAAAATAAAAAAAATAAATGCAAAATTTAAGGAATCTCCAATTCTCCATCAACAACATTACCCACATGTATATGCTAGCCATTATCCATAATTTATGACCACTAGTGTTATTTTATATTTAATAGGGAATCAAAAATTTTAAAATGGTGATCAATAAGCTAATGTGTTTGTATAAAATTGGAATAATATTATTTAGTTTGATTTTATTTTTTAAAATATAACTAATTATAATAATTCAGTTATATGATTTTATAATATTTGTTTAAAACATTATATGATTATTTCAAAAGAAGTGAAACTAGACTTTTTCTTCGTTTTAATATTTTAATTGATGATAGATTTTAAGAAATGATATTTTTTTTTTATTTTAAGAATTGAAGATAGATTTTAAGAAATTACATATTTTTCATTATTTTCTTTGATTAATAAAAAATTGTTATTTTCTTCCAAAATAAGTTTATAACATTATAGCAAAAAGAAGTTTAAAAAAGGAAAAACTTTATTCCTAAACAATTTCATGATATACAAGTTATCATGCATTAATGGTAAAGATGAAATTTAAATAGCATTGAAATTTTCTAAATTTGTTAGGAATTCTAAGAAGTTCATGTATATATATATTATATCTTAGTAATATTATAAAAATATATTATGTAATATTAATTAACATATTTTAAATTTTAGAATTTATACATATTAGTTTTTATAAAAGGGGGTTTGGTAGATCATGGACATCATATTATAAATTAGGCGGCTGCCAAGAAAATGTAGTTTTTTTTTTTTGATTAATGACTAATTTCTAAAAGCCTTATTTTGCCTTATTCTTCATTTACAAAAAAAAAAAAATTATTCAAAATACACATGTAAACATATTTATTTTTACCCTATTCAAACATGATTACATTAGTATACAAAAACAATGCCATATTACTAAAATAAATTACAAATCCCTTTAAAATCTTAATATGTACACAAAAGATAAGATTATAGGTTGTGTTATTATTTATTTATTTTAAAATTACATTTTCTTAATGATTATCAAAATATCTCAAAAACTTTATATGCCATGAAAAGATTATTCAGTATTACAAGTTATATAACTTTCAGATATAACCAATCAATAAAATGTAATATCGAAACTTTGAGATTAAAAAAAAATAATGTCAATATTTTGAAAGTGCATTTCAATAAAATATCGATTGAACCAAACCTATTATTTAAACAAAATGAATAAAATATATATACTTTGGAATAGGTTTTCAATTGGTACTAGTGTTTTTATTTATTTTTTTTATAGTTATTTATATTTTAAAATGTTCATCAGTCATTACAATCATATATTATACAAGTAATTAACAGGATATTTTAAAACTTTAATTAATTATTAACGGATTTTCCCACAATATCTTTACTAACGTGATTTGCAACACATGCTTATGGATTGGATTGAGTTCTAATTTGTTAAACATAAATAAATATATAAACAATTTATGCATTTTATAGTGTATATACAAAGAGACAAATGATCGTTTTTAAGGATATGTGAAGGTTTTTAAGGTTTGTGACAGTTTTCTAAGTTAAAGAAAAATGAATTGATCATTTTTAATATTCTTAAATTATTACTATATATCATGGAGACGATAAAATTCCAATCGAATTAACTTGTAAATCGTTTAAATATAAATCAAGTTTAACTAGACAAAATACTTATTCAATGTAATTGAACCCGGCCAAGACAATTTAATTTTAAGACAGAGCCATTTTTCCTATAATAAAACCAATAAAATTTTGATTGAATCAACTTTTAAACCGTTTAAATATAAATAATCTTTATAGACAAAACAGTTATTCGATGTAATTGAATAAAATTGACAAAATCTCACCTCAACAAACTCTTAAATTGTTTAAACAAGTCTTTATAATCTAATTATTTAACTAAATGCTTATAAATAATAAAATCAGTAGAATAATTATGTTTTCTTTATCAAGAAAATAATTCTGATTTCATTATCCATTTTGATAAACCATTAAGTTTTATGTACCCATAAAAGTTGTCAATACAATTAGAATAATTTTTTTCTTAATTTTCTTTTATTTTATAAAAATAACAACATAAAGGAATGAACCAATGATTTTTTCTTATTATTTTTTTCTTTTTTTGTGTGCAATATTATATAAATAAGAGATGTTTATGTCTAATGATCATAATACAAAAACACAAACACAAACAAAGTAACCAAATTATCACAATCACATTCAAAATTAACACAACCAAATTAACCATTTAAAATATAAACAAAAAATGTTAATAAAAAACAAACATTAAAAAAATAATGTTAATAAACTCGAAAATCCTAAAAAAATATCATTAGTTCGGTAATCATCCTGAATAAACTTATATTAAAATAGATGTAATTTTATAGACATTTAGTGAAAAATTAAACTTAACCAAACCATGTAGTATTACCTTATATATTTTCACATCTTTATTATTTTTAAAAATTATAAAAATAAAATGATTTTCTTTAAATTTGATATAAAAAATTTAATTGAATTACATAAAGTTAATTTAGGTAAAATTAATTATTTTTCAAATTATACTATAAAAGAACTAAACCCATTTTTCTTACAAATGACTTTGATTTATTTATTTTTACAAAGTAAATAAGAAATGACCAATAAAAAAAGAACTAATTAATGAACGTAGTTAATGATAATTCGGATCCGTAAAATAATTATATCCATACACGTCTCCCCCATTCATCTCCTTCTTCCTCACTTGACCTGTATAAATATTCCTCCTCTCTCCTCTCCCGCCTTTGCTTCTCTCTCCTTCTCTCTTTCCCCCTCTTCATTTCTTCAACAACCCATCATTCCATTTTCCTTATATATTCTTTCAATTCCATTTCCATTTCTGGGTTGTTGATCTTCATCATCATCATAGCTTCTACATACATGACCTAAACACAAAACCCAAAAAAAAAAAAAAAATTTATACACAGTCTGCCATCGAAACCCCATCAATGGCGGCGAATCATTCCGGTTCCGACAGCATGACCGAAGAAGACTACCATCTAAGAAACAGTAGTTTCTCTACCTTCGATCCAAGCAGGATGAGTGGTGAAGGTTCTCCGATGATGATGTCACCATGGAACCAACCATCTCCATTTGCTAAACCTAATTGGTCTAGCGCCGGTGGTTCAGACGGCGGCGATAGTTCTGGTTCTAATTCGTACAGTCTGATTGGATCTATTGTTAGAGAAGAAGGACATATTTATTCTTTAGCAGCAATTAAGGATCTTCTTTACACTGGATCTGACAGTAAGAATATTAGGGTTTGGAAGAATTTGAAGGAATTTGCTGCGTTTAAATCTAACAGTGGTCTTGTTAAGGCGATTATAATCTCTGGTGATAAGATCTTTACTGGACATCAAGATGGGAAGATTCGTGTTTGGAAAATTCATCCTAAGAATGAGAAGGTTCATAAGAGATCTGGTACAAATTCTTATTTAATTTCATGCTTAATCATTTTATTAATAATACATCATTATACATAAAATAAGTCAATTCTCTTATGTCACATAAAATGTGACAATGAGACATGACTTTGATTTTGGGTTATTTGAAAATTTTATGTTTTTAATAAAGAAATTTCTTAGATAAAAACAAAATAGGTTGAATAGGATGTTGTATTTTTTCATTTAGATTTTTTTTTTTAATATTTTAATTATAAATTGAATAATTGAAAAAAATATATGTAATGATGTGTTTTGATTAAAAAGTTATCCTAAAACTCAATATCAAACAAGCTATTAAACTTATTATAGAGAGAAAAAAAAGTTTATTTAGCACAAAAATGATATCCTTTTTTTTTATAATTTAAAAAGACTTATTTTTCATCTAATTTAATTATATTTTTCATATTAAATATATTTTTTTCTTGATATTTTCATTTTTTTAAATAGTTTTCATAAAATAATACTTTTAAAAAATATATATTATTAGACTACCTAATACATAAGAGTTTGTTTGATTTAAAGTATTAATTAATACTTTAATAATTTTATTTAAATTATTAAAGTATTTTTCTTTTAATTTTTATTTATTTTTAAATACAATAAAATTAATTAAAATTTTATAAATAATTTAATCAAATCATAACTCAATAATTCAAATTGCAAGAGTCATCAAATAATATGATAAATAAGTTATTTTCAAATATGTTACATCAAACATCCTCTAAGCTCTAAATTAAAGTATTAATAATAGATCTAATCTAATGTATCATCATTTATCCATTTAAAAATTAAATTATTTATTATTATTATTATGAATGTTATTGACATTTAATCTTTTTTTAAAAAAAATTCTTATTTTAGTGGGTTCATTATCAAATTATTAATACTTTATTTTTAAGAGTTTTTTTTTAATAATTTAACTAAAATAATTAACTTACTTATTAAAAAATATTTTAAATTCATAATATTATATTTTCACTTAATGATTGTGGGTATCATTATAATTTTTTATTAATTTTTCTTTTAATTTTTTTTCAAATAACTCAAAATCAAACCAACTCTATAATTAAGAAATTCTCTAAATTTATAATATTTTGAAACTTATACACATTACCATTACAAAACCAGGTACAATGCCAACTTTCATGGACATATTCAAATGTTCATTCCGACCAAGTAACTACATAGAAGTAAAGAAAAACAAAACCGCTCCATGGATCAAACATTGCGACGCAATTTCCTGCCTAAGTCTAAACCTAGAACATGGATTATTATACTCAGCTTCCTGGGATCGCAGTTTCAAAGTATGGCGATTAGAAAATTCAAAATGTCTCGAATCAGTCAAAGCCCACGACGACGCCGTAAACGCCGTCGTCGCCAGCGTCGGCGGTCTAGTCTTCACTGGTTCCGCCGACGGAACAGTTAAAGCTTGGCGTAGAGAAATTCAAGGAAAAGTAACCAAACACACCTTAGTAGACACATTACTAAAACAAGAAACCGCTGTTACATCATTGGTCGTTAGTGAATCGGGTTCGGATCTTTATTGCGGGTCATCAGACGGAATTGTTAATTTCTGGGAATGTGAAAAACAACTCTCTCATGGAGGTGTTCTTAGAGGACATAAACTAGCTGTTCTTTGTCTTGAAGCAGCGGGTTGTCTTTTATTTAGCGGGTCGGCTGATAAAACCATATATGTTTGGAAAAAAGAGGCAGCGGGTCATACTTGTATTTCGGTTATAAACGGGCATACGGGTCCGGTTAAATGTTTGGCAGTTGAAGAACATAAGGAATCTACGGCTGATGATAAGAAATGGGTTGTTTATAGTGGCAGTTTGGATAAGTCGGTGAAAGTTTGGTGTGTGTCGGAGAAAGGTGCAATGAATTTTCCTCCGGACATGGATGCTTCGTTTAGCTCGATACCATCTGCGTCCGGAAAATTTTGATCTTCCGATACGACTTAGTTGGTGTCATAAGGAATTAATTCTCGTTAAATTCAAAAATGGACTTCCATGGCCACGGTGTGTTGGAATTTTTTTAATTATATAATTTATTTATATGTATGTAGAGGCAACATATATGTGTGTGAGATGGGCACAGCTTTATTTATTTTTTTATGTAATGTCCGATTTATTATAAATATTAAGAAGATCGGTCTATGTTTCAGTTTTTAATTTAACCCATTTATAAATTATATATATTTTTTCAAGTTGATTAGAGTTGTGTAGAAAATTGTCAAACTTGTAATAGTATTTATTTTTCTTTGTTTCTATTTATGGATAATTAAGAGATGTACTATTATGAGTTTTTTTTATTGGATTTCCATCTTTATTATTATGCCATAAAATTCTACTTTTATAAGGTCTTGTTTAATATACTTAAATATGATTATGTTTTGTTTTGGTATTTATTGTTTGGTAATCAAATGAAACTTGAATTGAACTTAAAGATTCTAATTTTGTAATGAATATTTATATTGGTTGGATAAAAAATATAAATTTATTGGTTTGATAAAATAATAATAATAAAACATGTTGATGTGCAATAAATAATGTGAGTAGTGGCCGGTCACTATCCTTCCAAATTTAAATAAGAAAAAGAAAGTTGTAAAAACAAGTAAGAAGAATTATTTATTTAATGATATGAATTGAATTAAATTAAATTAAATTTAACTAATTTAGTGAAAGGAAAATTAGTGAATATTTAAGTATTTTTTATTTTATTATTATCTCTATTTAATATTAATATCTACCTACCCATCTGTTTCTTATTAATTTTAAGAAAAAGGAGGAATAGAAAATTAGTTTTTCTTTGATATTGTTTATTTTATAAAATAACGTTGAACGGGACACAAAATTATGATGTAATAAAAAGTGGAACGAGACTTCTTAGTTACCTTATAATTTTATTTAAGAAATAAAAATAAATGTGGTAATAAATAAAAATTAATTAAAAAAATATTTGCAAATCAAATAAAGGTGAAATCTCTATATATATCTATATCTATATATATATATATATATCTATATATATAGAGATATCTATATCTATATATATAATGATACTTAATTTTTAAAGTGTTCGGATTGCCGGGTCAAAAGATGTGGTTAATTTGGATATATGTGAGAGTAAATGGATATTTGGGTCGGATTGTGGGTTGACCCGCCCATAAACTTAAAACGGTTAAAAATAAAATTAAAAATGTTATATACATGGTTCGAACTTGCAACCTAACAAAACAAGTACAACTTTTTAACAAACTAGGCTAATAACACTTTATATTTTAAATTTAATCAAAAATTTGATAAACGCGTGACATTTTAACAATATAAGTTCAACTTTTTAACTAACTAATATATATATATATATATATATATATATATATATAATGCTGCTTAATTTTTAAAGTGTCCGGATTGTCGAGTCGAGAGGTATGGTTAATTTGGATATATGTGAGAGTAAATGGATACTTGGGTCGGATTGTGGGTTGACCCGCGCCATAAACTTAAAACAGTTAAAAATAAAGTTAAAAATGTTATTAATATGGTTCGAACTTGCAACATAACAAAAACAAGTACAACATTTTAACCAATTAGGCTAATAACACTTTATATTTTAAATTCAATCCAAAGTTTGATAAACGCATGACATTTTAACAATATAAGTTCAATTTTTTAACTAACTAATCTATATATATATATATAATGATGCTTAATTTTTAAAGTTTTCGGATGCCGGGTTAAGAGCTGTGGTTAATTTGAATATATGTGAGAGTAAATGGATACTTGGATCGGATATTGGGTTAACCCGCCCATAAAAATTTTACCGTAATATTTTTTTCACGGTTTTTTATATTATTACTCGTGCAAATGCACGGGATACATGCTAGTTGTTATAAAAACTTTGAGAAATAAAATAAAGTAATATTAATCAAGCACTCTTACTTTTAATTAAGAAATATATTTGGGTCAAGTTTCATTATAATTTTATCAAGTATAGGATTATACTAGTATTTAATGTATGTAAAGACATTGTTTGTTTATCATAATTATTGTTTTTAATTTTAAAAATTGCGATTACTTCATTTGAGAATATTCTTGACATATAATTGAATTTGTATTTTTCGTTCGAGTTTGGTGGTTGCAATCTCAATTTTTGAAATGAGAATTGAACTTGTTTAGACACCGACTTTGATCACTTAATTAGCTACCTTAATTAGTTTATTTTACAATTTTGGGATGACAATTGAAAATCATTACTTGAATCAACTTACTATGGAATTAATATCATATAGTTTGTTTATTTTAAGATTTTAAGTATGCTATGAATGATTAGAAGAGATAAATTTAACTTCTAAATTTACGAATTAGTAAGAAATTTAGATGATCAATATGTTAAGTGGTAAATATTAGTGTGGTACTCACAAATGTTCTAAGACACTTATTTATATTTTGACTAACTTTTTTTTTTTTTAGAAACTAATAGTCAAAGAATAGATTAGGAGATGTAAATTCGTTGAGAATGAATCATGTTCAATATGATGGATGAAAAAAATTGCAAAATTTCAATATTATAACGTGATTATTTGGCTCAAACTATCAAATATGATGAATCTAAATTATTAGAATCGTGTTAAAGAATTGATTATTATAAGTACAATGAAAAACAAACTTTTGTAACTATACATATATATTTTTTTTTGCATATGTGATAAAATTTGAAAAAGAAATGTGAGTTTTTATTTCCAAACCTCCATATCTCATTTAATGTTTCAAAATAAAAAGGCAAAATTATAAACTTCACGCAAAACTTGTTACATTCAATTAAATTAAATGAGATATGGACATTTAAAATGTTGCTTGTATTAATCTATGACAAGCTAGAGTTATTATAGATGTATTTAACAACTAATCACATCATATTAAATTGTACCATTTCAATTAAGGAAAATAATAACTACCCCATCCTTATTGAGTTATTGACAAATTACAAGTTATTCTTTTAAAATAATAATTAGTTACTCAAATGTTAAATATACATCAATACAATTAGAAAACAAATGTCCTAAATTTTCTGCCTTATGACCCTTATAACAGAAATCTAGGGAAGAAAACAATCACAAACACACTAAAAGTAGTCATCCAATCAATTTATTAAAAACCAAATCTTACCAAGTTTAGCCGCAGCCTATTTCAAGAAGCCCTCAAATTTCTCTCCTTATGTTTTCATCAATATCTCATCCCCTCCTCTTCCTATAACTCTATTTGATTTCGCGCATATCCTTCGTCATTTTTTTGCACAATCTTACGAAACGAAGATCGATGAGTAGTCGTCATGGGGCCTCTCGAGGTAACGCCGCCTCAAGCGGCCTCGTTCTCATCCCCTTCGTCGTGCTTCTATTTTTATCTTTCTCTTCGGTTTTGTCTAAGGCACAAGCCAATTTAATCACGCGTCGCGAACTCCATAAAAGTGGAGAGTTACCCGACGACTATGAATGTAAGGTCAACCTAACATTTTCTTTCCCAAATCCGAGATTGAGACGAGCCTACATTGCCCTCGACGCGTGGAAGCATGCCATATATTCAGACCCGACGAAATTCACAAGCAATTGGAAAGGGCCCAATGTGTGTGAATACAACGGTGTCTATTGTGCACCGGCACTAGACGATCCCAATCTCGACGTGGTTGCGGGTGTGGATCTAAACGGTGCCGATATTGCGGGGTACTTACCTATTGAGTTGGGACTCTTAACCGACATTGCCCTTTTTCATATAAACTCGAACCGATTTTGTGGGATTATCCCTAAAAGCTTCTCGAAGCTCGCGATTTTGCACGAGTTTGATGTAAGCAATAATCGTTTCGTTGGTCCTTTCCCAATGGTTGTACTCTCCATGCCAAGCCTTAAGTTTTTGGATCTTAGATACAATAACTTCGAAGGAAAGTTGCCAAATGAGTTGTTTAACAAAGATCTTGATGGCTTGTTCTTGAATGACAATAGATTCAGCTCATACATCCCCGAAAATATGGGTAATTCTCCCGCCTCGGTGGTGGTCTTATCCAATAATAATTTTAAGGGTTGCATACCGAATAGCATTGGGAAAATGGGAAATACACTTAATGAGATATTGTTTACAAACAACAAGCTCGGCGGTTGTGTACCCTCCGAGATTGGTTTGCTAGGAAATACGACTATTTTGGACATTTCATCGAATGGGTTTGAGGGGATCTTACCCGAGACATTTAGCAATTTGAAATCGATTGAACAATTGGACTTGTCTGAAAATAAGTTGACAGGTTCACTTGGGGATAATATTTGTAAAATTTCGAGTTTGATTAGTCTCACGTTTTCGAAAAATTACTTCAATAGTGCAGCGGGGTCGTGTGATCCTGGGTTAAGGAATGATTTGGAGATTGATGATGAGATTAATTGTATAGTTGGTCGTTCCAAGCAAAGGTCTAATGAGACTTGCAATATGGTTGTGGGAAAAAATGTTGATTGTAGTAAGGCTAAATGTGGTGGCGGCGGCGGTTCTCATTCAAATGACACACCATCACCGGTTCAGTCCCCGCCACCACCGGTCAATTCTCCTCCACCACCGGTTCAGTCCCCGCCACCACCGGTCAATTCTCCTCCACCACCGGTTCAGTCCCCTCCACCACCGGTTCAATCTCCTCCACCACCGGTCTATTCTCCTCCACCACCGGTCAATTCCCCTCCACCACCGGTTCAGTCCCCACCACCGCCAGTTCCGGCCACACCCACTCAATCTCCACCTCCTAACACACCACCTGTTGCCGGACCAAAACCTCATCATAGGTCTCCTCCTCCACATGTCCAATCACCACCACCAATGCAGTCTCCTCCACCACCGGTTCATTCCCCGCCACCACCGGTCAATTCTCCACCACCACCGGTTCAGTCCCCACCCACTCAATCTCCATCTCCTAAGACACCACCTGTTGCCGGACCAAAACCTCATCATAGGTCCCCTACTCCACATGCCCAATCACCACCACCAATTCAGTCGCCACCACCACCGGTCAATTCTCCTCCTCCACCAGTTCAGTCCCCACCACCACCGGTCCATTCCCCACCTCCGCCGGTCTATTCTCCTCCACCACCGGTTCATTCCCCACCACCACCAGTTCATTCCCCACCACCGCCGGTTCAGTCTCCTCCACCGCCATCTCCCGCAACACCCCAATCTCCTCCTCAATTTCAATCCCCACCTCCGCCAGTTGCCAGGCCAAAACCCCCACCTCCACCAGTCCAATCTCCTCCTCCATCACCGGCAAAGCCTTCTCATGACTCATCAACACCTACCCACTCCCCACCACCGCCAAAACAATCTTCACCTCCCCCTTCTCCGACAGTTTCTCCACCACCAACATCCGATGATGATGTCTATATTCCACCAATCCTAGGATACCGATATGCCTCGCCGCCTCCACCACAATTCCCAGGTTACTAAACCACACATTCAAGTAAACTCTACTAATCATTATATTTTATGTGCACAACATCCTACAAATTCTCATTCTAAGAAGATGGTTTTTCTTTTGATAACTATTTGTATCTCTTTTGGCTTCTAATGTGTAATCTTTTCTTTGGAGATCGAGAGACAGATTTCACATGTAAAATGCTGTGGTTTCATCGTGGTCATGAAATGAAATTGTTAGTATTGTATGCAATACAAATCCATAAATACTCTAAATTTGATATTTCTTTTCAATATATATTTTATCTACATATTAAAATGATAATAGGGTAATGTTCTTATTTATTATTTTTAAATACTACAACATTATAATAATATAATTTTTATCAAGATTATAGTAAAAATGGTGAAAAACCTCTTAAAAATAATATTTAACATAAAAATAAAAAATGGAGTATCATATTTAATCATGATTATTAGAAACTTAAATTTATATATATACCGAATCTTGAAAACGTTATTTTAATTGTGCTTATATTCAACCTTATCATTAGATCAAGTTCAATTGATAATAATAATAATAATGATGGTTTACATTGTATTTGTTATGAAAAAAGGTTAGTCATCTAATTTTGATAAATATTTTAAATACATTGGTTTCTTATAATCTATTTTTTTACATTAACACATTTTCGGTTAATTAATTTGTTTATACTTCATTCACATCATATAAGTTATGTTTCAACCAAAAAAAATTGCATTAATATATATAACAAATTCTTTTGCTTTTCTTTAATTAATAGTGGTTTCATCTTTAAAGATGCATTTATTATTTTGGTTGACCGGGAGTGCTCAAATAAATATGAAATTTAGATGAAGTTTGATCAATGCGCGAAGTTATTTAAAATTGTTGCACATTTTATAAATTCACAAAATCAAGTTTGTCCATAAAATTTTATTATTATTATTATTATTATTATTATTATTATATATATATATATATATATATGCATATAATTAAATACAAAATTAATTAAAAAAATAAAAATTATAATTACAAATTAATTATATAAATTTATTTGCATTTCATAATATAATTGCATAGACCATTTATAAAAGAAAATTATATAAGTTCAGTTACTTTAATAAATTATAATTTTTTCAATGGGTAAATATAAATTTAATTTATTTCTATAAAATTATAAAATAAAAATAATTTATAAAATTTTAAAATTGTAAAATTTAAAAACTAAAAATTTGAAATCATAGAAGTTTTACTAATTTAATAGATACTTAAACTTGTAATCGTTAAGCTCTTTTAGAATTATAAAATCTTATGTTTTTAAGAGATAAATTGATATATTAAGCAATTTACTTTGTGTTGGTTAAATTGATATTAAACAATATACTTTTTGTGTTGCTCTCTAATAACGAAACATTTATTTTCTAACCAGTCAATTTTGATTTAGGAAGATCCAACTAAAATTAAATTCAATTAATTTAGGATAAATAATTTAGGTGACCTTCAAATTATTTTGATTACTTACTCTTATTCTTTAAATAACTTTTTAACAATTTGTCCTTAAACATTCGGAAAATGTCACAATGATCATTCTGTTAAACATAACGCTCTAACCAAATATTTTTTACCTCTAACTATTCTGATAGAGACATTTCATATTTAATAAAATAATTATATATTTCTTACTATAATTAAAAAAATATTCACTCACAATTTATTTTTCAATATATTATACAATTTATATATATATATATATATATATATATATATATATATATATATATATTATATATATATATAATATATATATATATATATATATATTATATATATATATATAATATACATGTACTTTATTATATATATATATATATATATATTATTTAATATAAAAATAAATTTAAAAATAAAATAAATAATTCTCTATTTTCATTAATTTATATATATATATATATATATATATATATATATATATATATATATATATATATATATATATATATATATTATCTCTCATACTATATTTTTATATTTATCTACCTTACCTATATTATATTTTCTTTTGTCATAATAAGGTTTTTATATGACAAATTATCTAGGTAACACTCCAATTACTTTAACATTTATCAATATATATTTATCTGTATTACAAATAGGGTTGCAAGTAAATGAGTCAAGTCAGTTTAAACTCGAGCTCAACTCGATTAAATATTTATTAGATCGACTCAAACTCGAGCTCGAACAAGTTTATAAATTTGAGCTCGAGCTCGACTCGACTATTTACCTAAATACTTGACTCGACTTGAAAAACTTGAACAAAATTATTTTTAAATATTTGTGTAAAAAGAATATTTATTTTAAATTTTAGGTATTAATATTAAAATAAATAAATATATTATTTATTATGAGGCTCGAAAAAGCTCGACAAGCCTTTGAATAAATATTTATATGAGCTCGAGCTCGACTCGAATATTAAACGAGACGATTTGAGCTTAACTCGAACTTGGTCAAAGTTAAACTCAAGTCGAGCTTGACTCATTTGCAGCCCTAATTATAAATAATTCAATAATGACTTTTCGCGGATGAAATAAAAATCTGAAGAAGGATAAATTGCCTCGATAAGGAAGAGTAAAATATTTTCAAGCTAAAAATCAATAATCATCCTAGTTATGCAATAATCAAAATAGTTAGAGGGCCAAAAGTCAACGATCACAATAGTTGGAGGGCTTTTAGTTTGAGACATTATATTTAACGAAAACATTTGACATAAGGACCACTAGTTATACTTTCTGAAAGTTTACAGGATAATTTGTTTAAAAAATATAATTTAAAGACTAAAAGTAAACGATTAAAATAATTGGAGGGTCAACTAGATAATTTGTACATTAATTTAACATATATTACTTATTTTCAGTCTGGACGAATTTTTGGGCTATCCTAAGTTAATTGTTTTTAATATAATGTTTGTCTAAATCTCACATTTGACTATAAAATTTTAATTAGATAATTATAAATAAATAATGGATTTAGTAAGGTTATGAAGGATAAAATGAAAATATCTATGTAAAATTGGATAATAGTTTTAATTTTGATGCAAAATTTGTTTATTCATAAACTTATATGATTTATAATATAAACAATCTATTAATTCAAATTAGGGATGACAATGGTACTCGTATACTTGATATTTGTGGGTACTCAATGGTTGAGTTCAGATGTTTTAAATCGAGTTAGAGTCGGGATGAGGAGTGTACAAAACTCAAATTAATCCAAAACTAGGGATAGTAACGGGTACCTTACCCTTTAGGGGATAAAATACTCATTCCCGAACCCGATTTCTATTTTACTATCTGAACCCGACAAATATCTATATTTGTATTCTCATCCCCGATTCGTCGGGTACCCATTGACCGATTAAAATATGAATTTATATTTATTATTTTCAAAATATACTACATATTAAAAACATAAATAAAAATATTACTTACTTGTATAGTTTACAAGTTATGGCGTAGAAGTTGAAAAATATAACAATTTTATTTTATTACATATTTAAAATTCAACAAAATTAAAGAGAACAAAATTAAAGAGAAGGTTGAAGAAAATTGAAGTAATGTTAAATTTGAAGATAAAAAAGTGAAGAGTGAGTAAAGAGAGAAAACATTTCATTATAAAAGGAAGTGAAGTTAAAGTCATGCGGAAGATAAATTAAAATGATGTTGACGGATACGAGTAAAATAAATAATATATTTATTATAAATTTGTAATAACGTAGAATTTGAAATATCATTTTAAACTAATAATATATATATATATATATATATATATATATATATATATATATATATTATTAATATTTTGGGTATTGGGTTTGAGTTTTGCACACTTCCCGTCCCCAACTTTGAACCGATCTGATAATCATTTTCACTTCCCATCCCTGATCTCGACCCCAATTTAAAATATCCGAACTCGACTATCGGATACCCACATGTATCGGATAGACGTGTACCCATTGTCATCCATACCCGAAATCTGATACCCGAATATATTAATATATATATATATATATATATATATATATATATATTTGTTAAAATTTAAAATGACTATTCAAATTCAATGTTATGACAATCATTCAAGATTTACAATAAATATATAATTACCACTGCCTACTCTTCACGCTAATATCATTTTTTATTTTTCTCTCAGAACTCTTCATCTTTATTTCTTTTAATAATAATTTTTTTTTCTCTCTTCAAGTCACAATTTTCATTTTTGAAGTTCAACCTTACTCCAATCTTTTAATTTCTTTAGTTTTTGTTTAATTCTAAGTTTCTAATAACAATAAAGTTGTTATATTTTCAACATTTACAACATAATTATACAAATTAAGTAATATTTTTATTTGTGTTTTTAAAATTTTAATATTATTAATTTTAATGTTATTTATTATAAATATAAATTCACATTTTATCAGGTAATGGGTACCCGTTGGGGATCAAGTACTCAACGACTCGAGGATGAAGGTACAAATAGAGATACCCGTCAGATTGGGAGTTAGGGTCGAATAGTAAAATAAAAACCGAGTTCGAGGATTGATACATATTACCCGACGAGTTTGTACTTGTTATGATCCCTAATTCAAATATACTGTTATGTCAAGAAAAAAATTAAAATTATTACATATAATTGTTGTATGTACGGTAATATTAATAATACTAATACAAGTATTTTAATATATAATTTTATTTTTAATTTAAAAATTAACATTACCCCCACAATAATATTTCTACTATAATTTAGAAATTACAGTGAATATTTTATAGATGCTTAAACATTTGTCAAACGACAATAACCACCAATAAAACTATGACAATAATTAGTGTTGGTCCCAAGATTGGGCTACCCTAGTCCATGTAAAAAAAATGTGAAAACAAATTTTGGTTTCCTAACTTCAGTAAAAAATTGTTAAAAATATTATCTTTAATTAAATTTAAATATATAACCAATTTTTTTTTTTGTTTTCCATCTTAAACCAATATTTCCTTTATATTAAAATAATAGTAATTTTAACTAATATTCTTTTTTTTTAATAAATTGACTGCATTGGAGTGGGTTGTCCACTTGTCATATCCCGTGAGTTTGCTAGGCTTACCCCAAGACCGACGTTGACAATAATGTCAACGACGACAATATCTTATTAGAGAAATTTACGAAGATAATAGAGAGAAAATAAATATATTTAAATATTGTATAACATCAAAATTATTGTATTTATTAACATTAAAAGTAACCATTATTGTGAGAAAAAATATCTTAATAAACACATTGTTTTCATCGAAAAACTACCAACATTGTTAACTGAAGAAATCTCATGATCTAGTGGAGGGTTATATGCAAATAAGAAAGTGTGTCTCGAAGTCGAGAAATGGTTATTCCGACTAGATTTTATCGATGATTGAAAGATTATTGTTTAGAACGTTTATGAGTTAAATGATGGTGTGAAGATATTTATCATTGAGTCATTACTCATTAATGAGAACACTTGGTTGTGGCATATACTATTTTAGTGCGACTAAAATTTGAAAGATGGATTAGTGGATCGTTAGGGATCTATGTAAGTGACGGTTTTGTGGGTGGGAGGCTTTTGATTCCATAGGGGCATCGGGTGAAATTCTTGTGACATGGAATGAAGACATGTATGAGAAAATGAATGTTAATTTGGGTAGATACTCCCAATTAAGAATTCGGGAGGTTAATTTTCGATGAGTAATTTTTGCGGTCTATGGACCGGTTGTTTCACAATTTAAATCAAAGTTATTTAATGAAAAACATGGTTAGTCTCTAGGATTTACCAATTGTTTTTACGGGCGCCATGAACAAAGTTAGATCTCTATATGAAATAAAATGGGCTAGTAGGCTTAGTAGTCTAATGCGCGAGTTGTTAGAGACAATTGAAGACCTTGAACTTATCGATTTATCTTTGGAATGTGGTTAATTCACCTTTAGGAGAGGTAATGGAAATTGTGTCATATTCATTCTCGTATTGATAAAATTTTAATTAGTGAATCAATTTTTTGAGGGTTTGGTAATATATTTCAAAAAGTCATTTCATGGAGTTGTCCAGATCACCAACCAATCTTGATGGAACACCGAATGATGGAAATAACATGTACACCATTTAAATTCGAAAATAAATGGTTGATTAAGGAAGACTTTATATTGCGTGTGCAATCATGGTTTTGTCAAATGTGACAAATGTTTTTTTTGTCAAGTTAGATATCAAAACAGTTTATGATCACGTAAATTTAGAGTTTTTTTTGTGAAAGACGGTGTAGCGTCAATAATATAAAAGCCATAAAAGGCAAATGAGTTACATTAGTTCAAAGGAAATCAGAGTAAAAACAAACTGAATGAAGTACAAAAATAGAGAGATAAAAGATGACAAATGAGAATTGAGAATTAAAATGCAATGAAATTAGTGGTTAGGGTGACTTTCTCGCCTGTGGGAATACGCCTCCACGTTCGGATGAGGGAGTTTTCGTCGGTGATAATATTGTTTTAGACTGTATTCGCATTGTTGCGGACTCCTGAGAAGGATCCAGCGTTCCTCTCCATACAAATGTGATAAACAATGTTGGCGAAAAAACACTTAAAGATATTGGAGTTGAAGTCGTTGCCCTTGGTCTTTATGATGGCGAGGTCCTTGATGTCAATCCATTCGTTTGGGAAGATGAGGAGGCTCATTGATGCAGAGAATTTGTGCCAAAGCAAGGAGGCAAAGGGGAAGTTCCCAAGGAGGTGTTCAATGGACTCCTCATTTCCCAAGCAAATGAGGCAATTAGGATCCGGGATGCTCATGTACTTCTTGATCCGATCACGGGTATTGAGTCTCTCACGGAAGGTAAACCATAAAATGAATTGGTAGCCCATAACGACTCTAGTGACCAGCTCAATGCGTCATGCATAAGAAAGTGTTTTAGTAGCCCAACCCATAATAACATTTTTTACCTTTTCAATAAGAGATCGACAGTGCGAGATCTGGAGTTGTTTAGAGGAGAGCGGGATGCCCAGATATCGGATGAGGAGCGATCCTTCTTCAATGCCAATGATCCTGAATATGCTGGCTTTGGTTTCCTCCTTGACGCCGCCATAGAAAGCAAGGCTTTTGCCCTGATTAATTCTGAGACCTGTAGCATTAGAAAAAATGGTGAGAGCCTCCTTGATAGTTCTAACAGAGTTAGTGTCAGCATGGGCTAGGATGAAGAGATCGTCTGTAAAACAGATATGGGTGATAGATTAAGTTTTTGTTTTATGTAATAGACAAAATGAGAATTGGTGCGAAATGGATTAGTTGAATTAGATTTTGTCTCTCAACGATTAAATTTCTTGTCATTGTTAATGGTAATTCTTATGAATTTTTTGAGACCTCCTGAGGGATTAGACATAATGATCCACGCTCTCCTTTCTTGTTCGTTATTGTTATGGAAGACCTCTAAAAAATGAGAGTTTTCTTAAAAAACTTGGGACTTATCCGTGGAGTGAGTTGTGAGTCAGAATATATATTTTTTCCATATCATATTTGTTTTTCATTGATGACACGCTCTGCATGCATGAATTTTAAGCAACTTCAAAATGTTTTATAGTTATTCGATGCATGCTCTAGTCTTCGAGTTAATCTTAATAAGTGAGACATTTTTTTCTCAAATTTTGTTTCGAATAGAAAAAAAATGAGGTTGACAAATGTGTTAGGGTTCAAAATTGATGGTCTTCCGTAAACATATCTTGGTATGCCATTCAATGATAAATTACGATCCAATGTCTCTTGGGACCTGATTATCACTAAAATGGAATGTAAACTATCTAGATGGAAAGTAAAATAATATTGAAAGGGGGTCGGTTAATCCTCATTAAGAGTGCGTTGTCATTTATACCCACATATATGTTGTCTTTATTCATTTTCCCAAGTGCGTGACAGTGAAAATATAGAGAATAATGTGTAAATTTCTATGGGGATCTTCTAACTCATAGCTTTGTCATATAGTTAGTTGAAATAAAATTAAATGTTTTAAAGATCAAGGATGCCTGAATATTCGAGATTTTATTTCTTTTAATAAAACTTTTCTATCAAAATGATATAGCAAATTTGCAATGGAATCGAATAATCTTTGGGCATCGATGATCAGATATAAGTATGGTCATGTTTGGTTTAGTTGGTTCACCAAAATATCTAATTATCTAGCGGAATATAGTATTTGAAAGGAAATTTATTCTATGTGAAAATATTTTCGTGAGCAGTCTAGATTCAATATGGGGATGTTTTTTGATCAATTTTTGGGATGACATTTGTTGTAGTGTCAAAAGTCTAACTACGACGTATCTTGAGCTTGCTTCCAATGTTATATGTAAAAATGACATAGTTAAAGACATATTTGATCACCGGTCTAGTGATTTCGCTAGCCGAATTAGATATAAAAGAAGATTAAACATTATGAAGAATTTATTATATAATAGAATTATACTTTTTGTAGGACGCAAGTAAGTGTTCCCGTCTGAACAAGATGTTATACGTTGTCATGACATGGATAATTTTTATGTGGGTCATTACTACAAATTGTTCGCTAAGATGATTTCATATAGTTTTTGTTGGGAGAAATTTTAGGAATCAAAGATTTTATCCAAGATTTTACGGATGATATGTGAATGAAAAAAAATTGAATTATAGTTAGTCGTATGTGTTACGGGAATGTTGAATCAACAACTCACTTACTTTTGCATTGTCGATGATGACTAGTATATGAAGTCTTTTGTGCAATATTACTGAGATTCATTGTGTGATGTTTGAGTCTTTGGGTAGTTGTTGAAAAGTTTTGATTGACGCGTCTGATATAACAGACGTACATATTTAAGTTACTATCCCAATTATTTTTTGGTAGACTACCTAGTTTGAGAGAAATCGTCGAATGTTTAATGATCGTAGTCGTTTGATGCGTATCTTTTATAATGATATTATTATGATACTTTCTGAGATTCGTTCCGAAAAACTAGTAGAGTCCGTCGGAGAGTTAAACGTTCTTCTAAAAAATTTAGAAGCTCGATAATTTATTGATTAACGTTTTTTATTTTATTTATTTTTTTCATGTCATGTTTGATGTTATTCTTAATCGATTTAAAAAAAGTAAAAATATATTATTTTTTTTAGTAACATTAAATTTTAATTAGTTATAATTAGTTAAAAAATATATCAATTAAAAAACATTTTTCAAACGTACGTTTGTTAATATCAAATATATTAAAAAATTACTTCTGGATTCATCAACTCCACACAAACCAAATATTGAGATGTGTTTTCAAATAGGTTAGGATATATACAGGGAAATTGGATGAAATGACCCTACAAATAAGGCTATTTGCATCCGTGGTAATGTTTAATAATTTTTGATCTGATGACCACTTATTTTTTTTTGACGATTTTACCCTTTTCGCGTAACGCGAAGGGACTCCGCGTTTCGCGAAGTGAAACGGTATTGATATATATACTCAAATTTTTTCATTTCTCTCATTTTCTTTCTCTCTCCTCCTTTCTTTCCTCCGGATTTTGTCGCCGGCGGCGTAAACTCCGGCGACGTCGACTATTATGAATGAAATCTACAAGATAAGAAACCTAATCCCCGAATCTATGTTTATATAACAGATTTATGTTCTTATTTGTATTTCTTAATGAAACCCTAACCCTAAATATGTTCTTTTTGGTGATATTTGTTCATATTGAATCATATTTGTTCATATTGGGTTATATTTGTTCATATATGTTCATATTTGTTCATATATTGGTTTATTAGTTCATATTGGTTCATCTTATTGATTGTTCTTTTGGCTGTGATGATATTTGCAGATGATATCGTTTCTGCTAGTTACTTAACGAAGCGTTAAGTACTTAACGAAGCGTTAAGTACTTAACGCTTCGGCACGCGCGCGTAGGAAGACGAAGAGGCGCGCGTATATGCACGCGCCATACCATATATTTTAAAAAATAAAACATTTGGACATTCATTTCTTTCCCTCTTCTATCCTCTCGATTCCTCTCTCTCTACAACCGTCTCACTGAAGAACACATTGACAAGGCCGATCTTCCCGTCCCCCTCGTGTCCTCCCTCTCTATCATTTATTCCCCATAAATCTCAGGTTAGTTTTATTTTGGTTGTTGCATGTCTTTTTTTGGTTATGGGTTTTCATATTTGCATGTTTAGTTTTAGGGTTTTGGCTGTTTTCAGTTTATTTGGTTAGGTTTAGCGTTTAATGTTTGTTTCTGGTTATTGATTATTGCATTATATTTGCATGTTTGTTTCTGGTTGTTGGTTATTCTTTCTGGTTTAGGGATTCGCGAAGTACTTAACGAAGCGTTAAGTACTTAGCGAAGCGTTAAGTACTTAACGCTTCGTTAAGTACTTAACGCTTCGCTAAGTACTTAACGCTTCGTTAAGTACTTAACGCTTCGCTAAGTACTTAACGCTTCGTTAAGTACTTAACGTTTGATGTGGTCTATGTATATGATCTTACATTTTTGTTGTTGTTCCTTTTGTAGATGGCAGAAACCACCGTTCCTGATTTCCCTGGACGGATTTCTTGGAAAAGCGCCCTCTGCCTTAAGAAGATTGTAACGAAGTTTGAGGAAATGGATCTTGTGGAGAAGGTGTACAATACCCAATTCCGATATATAGTCTCTGCGCCAGTGTTGCAGTTCTCAGGAACTATTGTACATCACATGTTGCTTAGGAGGGTAACCTCAACCTCCAAGGAGATTACTTTCAATATCAATGGGCAAGAACTTGTGTTTGGTATGAAAGAGTACGCCTTGGTGACGGGCCTAAACTTCGGAAGGTTTCCTGAGGTGAACGAAGAAGAATGCCGAGGTTGTCCACCTCTGTTGGTAAAATATTTTAAAGGGAAGTCGAGTGTAGTAATGCAAGACTTGGAGACTGCTTTTTTGAAATGTAGAGATAAGGAAGATGCCTGGAAGATGGGGCTGGTATGCTTGATTTGCCAGTACCTACTTTCATTTGACCCAAGGAGGGTGGTATTTGCCAAAATCCTCCACATGGTCGAAGACGAGGAAAGTTTCCTCCGATTTCCTTGGGGGAAAGTGACCTTTAGAGCCACCCTCAAGGGTTTGAACAAGAACATGAGACATCTCAGTCACAAATATTATAAGAAGAAGAAGAAGAGTACTACTGATCCTTATGCTCCTTTTGCTTATAACATTTATGGGTTTGCACTGGCATTTCAAGTGTGGACATACGAGGTCATCAAAGGTTTTGTTCCTAAATTTGCTAGAAAGAATGAGCTTAATGATCCTCTACGCCCAAGGTTGTTAGTCTATCATTCCAACAGGAAGAACACCTTGATGGAGATAAAGTCTGCCCTGGAGACAACGGATCTGACTGAGATGGAAGAGTCCTCCATGGAGAAGAGGTTATACAGTGGTGAGGACTTTGAACAAATAGATGAGTCAACTGATGAATTTTTTGAGGGATTTACAGAAGGGAAGTTAGTGAAGGAGGATTATGATGATGAAGAGGAGGGAAGTGAACCTGAGGATGAACAAGAAGAACCTACTTCCAAACCAAACACCCGGAAGAGAAAGGCTGCGCTTAATCTCAAAGAAGCAGTAAACCTGAAGAGGAAGCTTGCTTATGAATCTAGTCCTGCCAACATTCCTAGCCCCCCATCCGCTACTACTCCTGGATTACCTCCAACATCTTCTGTTGGATGTAAATGTGAAGAGCTGAAAGAGGAGGTAAAAGCGCTGAAGGAGGAGCTCATCAAAGAGGTGAAGGAGGAGCTCAAAGAGATGAAAACAGCTTACGAAGAAACTCAAACAAATCACAAGGCTTATATGAAAAAGTTGGTTGTTAGTATGTGCGAACAGTTATTAGCCAAATCCAACCAAAGGATGGCCACTTTAATTGTCAAATTAGATAGTATGGAGGAGGAGAGGAAGAAGAAGAAGAAGAGCAAATTGGAAAAGAAGGGCAAGACTGAGGTAAAATAAAGATACTTATCGCTTCGTTAAGTACTTAACGAAGCGTTAAGTACTTATCGCTTCGTTAAGTACTTAACGAAGCGATAAGTACTTAACGCTTCGTTAAGTACTTAACGCTTCGTTAAGTACTTAACGCTTCGTTAAGTACTTAACGCTTCGTTAAGTAATTATCTTTTGTTGTTCTTAACTAACCACACTGTTGTTTTATTTTTGCAGGAAGGGAATGTGGAGGAGATGAAGACGAATTACATGGAGATGAAGGATGGGAAGGTGGAGGAGGAGAGTGAGAAGGTGGAGGATATAACTGAAGTAAGTTTTACTTAGTGAAGTCAAATGTTGTTTCGGGAAGTAAACGCTGACCACACTGTTATTCTATTTTTGTAGGATGGGAAGGTGGAGGAGATGATAACGAATGAGATGGAGATGACGGATCGGAAGGTGGAGGATAAAACTGAGAGTGTTAATGTGAAGGTGGATGGTGGGGAGATTGAGAACGATGTGAAGGTGGATGGTGTGAAGGTGGAGGATAAAACTGAGAGTGTTAATGTGAAGGAGGATGGTGGGGAGATTGAGACTGATGTGAAGGTGGATGGTGGTGAGACTGAGAATGATGTAAAGGTGGATGGTGGGGAGATGTTGCTCTCCGATATGATGCAAGAAATAATTGAGAAAAAGAAGGATAAGGTCAAGGTTGAGAAGGTTGAGAAGGTTGAGAAGAAAGCCAAGGTTGGGAAGGTTAAACTCAAGGTTGGGAAGGTTGAGAAGAAAGTCAAGGTTGAGAAGGATGCCACGGATGGGAAGGATGAGAACGATGGGAAGGATGGGAAGGATTCGAGGGCTGGGAATGATGAGAACGATGATGATGACTTCCAATTATACAACACTCCACCTAAAGGAGTAGTTCCCAAAAAAAGAGTGAGGAAGCAGAAGAAAGATGAAGACTACACCAACCCTTCTTTGTCAAAACAGCCAAAGACGAATGATCCATTAACTATCAATCCCCTTCAAAAATTTGATGATGAGTTGTTGGTTCAATTACAGAATTGGTTGAAAGATGAAGCTACCAATGATGAGACAAAGACTGTGTTTACTTGCGAAGCACGAAAGAAGTTGTTTGTTAGAGTTCTAACAAAGTCCACATGGCTTAAAGATCCTGTAAGTCTTGCATTTCATATTAATTCTTTAACTTATGAATAAGGTTTTTGATATATGCTGCCTTTTGTAGGAAATCGACGCAGTGTGCCACTTGTTGCGCAAAAGGATTGAGCAATATCCCAAGACATATAAACATTGTAAAGTATCAATAGGGGATTGCTTATTAGCAGATATGATGAGGCGAGAGTACCCGAACTATAAAAAAGATCCTGAAAATTTTCCAATATCAGACGTCTTTTCTCAGTACTTCTGGGGAGCGCCTCATAGACATATGCCAGAATGGCCACACGTAGACGATATTTACGTGCCTTTGAACATTGGCAACAAGCATTGGGTACTGTGCGTCGTTCGTGTACAAGATAATCACATTGACGTTTATGACTGCGACTCGAGTATTTATAGGAATCTCGATCCATACATGAGACCTTTGTGTGAGATGTTTCCACGAATATATGCAATGGGAGCCAGTGATGCTGAGCTAAAACGGTATCCTAATTTCAATTTCCAGAAACTGACATATAAAAGGTTGCCACACCCAGTCAAAAATGCAGTCGCCAAAAATGGGGAAGTCCCTAGAGCAGAAGAAAGTGGGGATTGTGGTGTATTTATGCTTATGCACATGGAATACTTGACTGCTGGTTTAGGTGTAGAGAAGGTGACTTCCAATGAAATGGACTTTTTTCGACAAAAGATGGCGGTCCGGTTATTTCATCAAATTACAAAACCTTAGTTTGTATTGTAATCGTTTATTGATTTTTGGATAGAACTTGACTTGTGCTTATGTATTCTAAACTTGTATTACTTTTTGGGTAGAACTTCAACTTAAGTTACATTTCATGTTAAAATATTTTTAGGTTTAATGTAGTCTGGTTTGTTGGTAGTCTGATATTTTAAAAACCAAAGAATTGAACATATAAATCAATGTACCAAGTAACTAACTTAAACTCACTTAAACCCAGTTTTACTTAACGAAGCGTTAAGTACTTAACGAAGCGTTAAGTACTTAACGAAGCGTTAAGTACTTAACGAAGCGTTAAGTACTTAACGAAGCGTTAAGTACTTAACGAAGCGTTAAGTGCTCCTACAGTAAACAGATAAAGTAGATACAACATACAGATTACAACTTATCCGATTACAACTTATCCGAGTTCAACTTATCCGAGTACAACTTATCCAAAACATAATACAACTTATCCTAAACATAATACAAATTATCCAAAACATAATACAACTTATCCAAAACACTTATACAACTTATCCCAATCCCAATCAATCTAAAGGCTCATATTGTTGAGATGATGGCTCGTGCTGTTGAGAAGATGAGTCATGATGCTTAGATGATGATGCTTTTGCAGTAGATGGAGCAGGCATGACTGCTTTGCATGTGGCCCTATTATGTCCTAGTCCACCACATGAGGTGCATCGTCTCGGAGCCTTACGTACCTCACCTTGAGATGACCTACGCTTTGTTTGTGGACGCCCTTTCTTAACCTTCACGGGTGGTTTTAGACATACTCGTTCCTTGATCATTTCGGGAATATCCCAATCGTCTTCATCACCAGCCGGGTAACATGTCTCCGCATATGCATTCATCCAAGATTCAGTTGTGTAATATCTGTAAGAATGGAAAATAAAACGATTAAACAATTGGTTAAATAGATTGAACATGTGAGCTGAATAATACCTTGAACAAAAGTCATAACAAACCAAATTGCGGTGACGGGCAGCAGCCATTGCATGAGTACAAGGAAGACCAGAAACTTCAAATACCCTACAAGTGCAGTTCATGTCTTTCAAATTGACTTTAAAATGAGACTGATTGTCATGCACATAAAACTCGAATCGGTTAAGCGATGATACTGTATAGAATCTAGCCTTCTCGAATCCCTCACGTAACCAGTTTTCATATGTTGGAGATAACACTTCTCGGTGGTTGGACGCTCTTTCTCTTCTCTCATTAAACCAACCTTGTATTGTCACTCTTAAATACTCGGCCATTGAGGAAATGGGGTACTTTCTGGCTTCCCTGCTCTGACTATTAAAACTCTCAGCATAATTGCTTGTTAGTTGATTGTATCGCTTACCGGGGAAAAATGCTCTACTCCATCTTTGAAATCCAATTTCTTCCAAATAGGCAGCAATCCTATTATCTTTAACCCTTATCTTGTCAAAAAAACGATTGAATTCGTGGACGGTGTACGCACGAGAAGCCATATCAAACTCCATATGACAATTATCAGTTTTGAATTTCGCGTTGATATTCATCTTTATGTGATATGTGCACGCACCGTGGTATGCTTCTGGAAAAACAGCACATAAGGCATTGGCGATGCTTGGGTGTCTATCGGATACGAAGACGAGATCATCAACTAATCCAATTGCTTCTCTCAATTTTTGCATAAAATAAGTCCAAGAGTTATTATTCTCTGAATCAACAACTCCGAATGCGACAGGATATAATTGTTCATTAGCATCTAATGCAATAGCCACCAATAGTTGACCTCCCACCTTGTGCTTAAGAAAACTGGCATCAACACACAATACGGGACGACAAAATGCTTTGAAACCCCTAATAGAGAGGCCTAGGGACATGAACATATACTTGAAGTGCCCGAACTCGTCTGTTTGGATGTCTGTTATGGTACCAGGATTATGCTTCTCCAACATGTATAAGTATGAGGGTAATTTTTCATATGAATCCTCAACCGTTCCTCGCACCGCCACTAATGCCATTTCCCTAGCCCTCCAAGCCTTATTATAAGTCAAATTTACCCCATAAGTTGCCTGCATGTCTTCAATTATTTTCTTAGGCAAGTGATTATGGTGATGGTCCATATACTTACTCTTCACGCACTGCCCAATAACCATGCTGGTGTTTGCATTTTTTTCTCTGGCCTAGATAGAACTGAGCATGAGTGTTGTTGGTCGAATTTCCGGATCTCAAACATCTCAGATAATTTACCTTTCACGGCACGCAATCTCCATTTGCATTTCTCATCCAAACATTTCACATACCAAAGATGTTTTCTTGACTTCTCCACCTTGAATTCAAAATGATTAGCCATCGCATATTTATATAGCATCAGTTGTAGTTCTTTTTTATTTTCAAAAAAGGCACCGACTTCCAATACAGTTTCAGTAGTTAACGCCAACGCAAATGAGGGGTCTGTCGGTGATATGTCTGTCGGTGATATGTCTGTCGGTGATATGTCTGTCGGTGATATGTCTGTCGATGGTGTACCAAATGATGATCTTCTTGCACTACATGGTGTACCCAATGATGATCTTCTTGCACTAGTAGGTGTACCCGTTGATGCTCTTCTCGCACTATGTGGTGTAGGTATCGATGCATGCAAGTCCTGAGTAAGTGGGATGTGAGGCAAAGAGTTATCTCCGGCTTCATTACTTTCAACAAAGACCTCCGAGGGTAAAGCTTCTGGTACAATTTTCTGAGTAAATTGTGGGAGAATACTTTCTTGAGTTGGGTAGGTAAGTAGTGGTATCTTTTCTTTAGTAAATTGTGACTTCTCTACTACAGACACAAACAATGGTGACACAGTTCTACCCAAAATCAAGCGTGATAAATATATGTTCAGATCCTCATCATCTTCAATAAAAACGGGTTTAGGATTTGTGATATTCGGAATATCATACTTCACTTGCAGCACTAAATCATAGGTAGATTTCTGCACTTGAAGTCTTTCATGGAGTTTATCAATTAATTCAGCATAACGAGTGCTTTGGGGTAAATCCAATGTTTTGATTGAAGAGGCATCAAAAAACCATATTCCATTAGCATCAACTTTCCACTCTCCATTATAGAAAACGAAAACTTCGGCTGCAAGATAAATTGGAAACGGGATAATTAATACTGTGAAATGGAAACCCTTGGCGAAACGGGAAGTACTTAGCGAAACGGGAAGTACTTAGCGAAACGGGAAGTACTTAGCGAAACGGGAAGTACTTAGCAAAACGGGAAGTACTTCGCGAAACGGGAAGTATCATTAGATGAAACCCTAAACAACGCAGTGATTCGAAAATGCATAAATGAACAACAATAAACTTGAAATACATAAACTTACCAATTGTTACAGTGCTTGTGCTCGTCGTGGAGCTCATTGAGTGCCGCCGTTGAACTCCGTCGCCGGCGAGATTAGAGAGAAGGAGGAGAAAAGAGGAAGGGAAGAGAGAGAAGAAGAAGAAATGAAATGAAAAAAAGATGGCCGGATTTTATTATATAGTAAGGGTATTCTGGACTTTTCACAGCGTCTCACTTCGCGAAACGCGAAGTCCCTTCGCGTTACGCGAAAAGGGTAATTTCGTCCAAAAAAAATTAAGTGGTCATCAGATCAATTTCAATTATCTGGTGACCACGGAGGCAATTTGCCTTATTTGTAGGGTCATTTAGTCCAATTTCCCTATATACATGTTCCTTTTGAATATAGATAGTTTGGGTTGAGTATACTTTGAATGATATTGTGAATGAATTAGGGTTTATGTGGAAATAATCCTGATTTAAGAGTTCAAGATATCAGGTTTGATTTTGAATAAAAATATAAACTTGTCCTAAAAAGAGAAAATTGATCATACCCACAATTGATGGGTACTTATTGTTTAGCGATTCCAGGGAATCAGTGACAAAAAATTGCCTACAACTTGGAAGAATCGCGGCTCATCGGAGGTGACAATTAAGAAGAAGAGAAATCAAATAACGTTTGGAGGGAACTTTTCGCGCTGCAGTCCAACGGCGTAAGTATTTCAAAATAATAAAACAAACAAACCCAGATTTCTCTGTAGACTGCAGCTCCACTGACTAGAAGAAGACGATCCAACTTGCAGACAGGGAAGAAGATGCATCTTCATTAGTAGGTCAGTGCCTTTTCTCTTTCTCCCCCTTGGTGTTCTAGGGCAGATGTTTAAGATAGTTTAGATCTTAATACGAATTGGGTTCGCTTGCGAACGGTCTTTGTAGGTTAAAGATGGAGATTCAATTTGGTATTTTCGATTAGTGTTTATGCCATTGAAAATGGAAGCTCCAGAAAGTTTAATCAGTAAGGTTCACGATGTTTTTTCAAGTGGTATGGATTTTGCTGCGCCTATCTCCACATTGAGAACAAATGAAGTTGATTTGGTACACTCTCGTTTGCCTTTTAACAAATTCTAATTTGAATCCATTTAGTTGAAATCTAATTCATTAGTTTCTTGTTCAGGTGCAAGGTTTGTTGCATATATTGCAAGGTTTATCCAGTTCAGTATTTGATTGGAATAACAGTAAACATAGTTTTCTTCCTAAAGATGGGATTTACGTTTCTCATCTCTCTCGAGGAAGTCTTCATGCCATTCTCAACCAAATAATGCACGCCGCCACATGTTTAAAACTGGTGGAAATCATTATTCATAAAGTGGAAAATTCTGCTAAAGCACCTTCACCTACTGTGAGGGCATTCACATGCTGTGTTTCAGCATGGCTCAAAGTATAATATGCATTCTCTTCTTGTTCTTTCTTTCTTTGGTATGAGTGAATATGAATTTTCTCTTTCGGGGCTGACTTTGTTTAATGTTTTACTGATCAGAGATTACGGGGTAATGCTTTGAAGGAAGAGGTGAATATGATGAGCTCTGATAGAGGAACAATTCCAACTCTCTTGGGATTGACTAATTCTTTATCAAGGTTTGTGGATGGTTTATTTTGTGATTGGTTAAAATATCTATGTGCAAAATTAATGAAGATTAATCATTTTGAGCTATCAAATTTTACATATCCATGTGGAAACGCTTTTATGTGTTGTGTTTAGGGTTGAATTAGGATCAGAAGTAAAATTGCTAAAACAAACAGAACAACCAGATTAAGTCAAAGAAAGGGGAAAAACCTTGAGATCAACCAGATGGAGATTATGGTCTAATACCAATCATTTCCAAAGAACCACAAAAGCATTTCAATCTAAAACTCAAATTAGACAAAAATCAGTATATCTCAATCTTTCTCCACAAAATGGAGTATTCTTAACGTTTATGTATGTGAAAACTTTTACAGATACAATTTTGTTTTTCTATTTGCTTTCTCAATAAGTTTTGTCCATTTCTCTAAGGATTCACATTTTTCTTTAAGCTGAGCACTCCACCTCCTTTCAATGCGAACAAACTAAGGGTTTAATATGCTTTTGGAGTTACTAATTTGTCTGTTAGTATTTTGCTCCAACTAAAGCACAATAATATCTAAAACTATTGAAATAATTATTAGTTTCATTTCCTCTTAGTTGCTTGCATTTTATAATTGGGATGTTTGAGATAGATGATCTAACTGTGATTTTTAACTTCTAGCCTCTGCTCTGGAGCACAATTCTTACTGAAAATAGTTCAAGGAGCAATTCCTGAAATATATTTTCAGCCAGATTCTTCTATTCCAGCTGCAGATATGGCGGCCTATATTCTAGATCATCTTTATAGAAAGCTCAATGAAGTTTGCGCTGTCCAAGGTGGTGAGGTTGTAATATCCTCTTATTATGGAATCTTCGCATTTAACTTCAAGTGTTTTCATATTCATTAACTTTTCAATGTCGAAATCTTTCTGATTCCAGGAGGATGCATATAGGATGCTGCTCTATATATTTGTAGGCAGTGTTTTGCCCTACATTGAGGGTCTTGAATCCTGGCTTTTTGAAGGTATCCTTGACGATCCTTTTGAGGAGGTAAATCTATAATCAATTCTACGATTTTATATCGGTCTTAGATATTTCTAGCACTTGCTCTGGATTCTCTCTGATTGAAATGAGTAAAGAATTTGGGGCTTTTTTTGATGTGGCTTTATTTGGATTAATCCAACTCTTTTATCAAATCATTCAAGTCACTCATTAAAAGTCCAAAAATATCCTTATTTGTATTCTTATAACATTTAAAAAAATATCAAATACTAAGGTTATTTTTTGTCATTTGACCCTAATAATTCATTTTCTCATCAATCAAGATTATTTTCAAATAACTCTATTTTTCAATTGTTATAAGTTGTATACTCACAAGTCACAACCATGTTTGAGCCTTATCAACAATTTGAATTCTTGTTAGGTGTTCTTTTATGCTAACAAAGGAATTTCACTGGATGAGGCTGAGTTCTGGGAGAAGAGTTATATGTTGAGACAAATCAAGTATCAAAAGTTTGACAATGTTTCAATTCATGCACCAGTAAAAGAATCCATTTCTACATCCAACTTGGCCAAAGGAAAAACACACGATAACAGAGATGCTCAAGTATGTCCTCTTTTTTTGAAGGATATAGCCATATCCATAGTTTCTGCAGGAAAATCATTGCAGCTGATCCAACATGCTCCTAGAATGTTTTCATCCTTATCAGAGAAAGAGGGCAATCACGATAACTTTGATTATGCTAGTTCCAGAGAAAACAGCTTGATCAAGAACAACTCTATAAGGAGCATAAACGGGTTGACATTGTCAGAGGTGTTCTGTGTGTCCTTAGCCGCTCTTGTCGAAAATGGTGATCTTATCTCTAAGCATTTCTGGCATGACGAATCATTTACTTCCACGTTTTTCCCTTTGTTTCAACACTTTGTAGACCAGAAAAATTTGGTTGGGCAGAATGGAAATGACCTTCCAGTAATAACTTGCTCAGAGAAGGTCTGGTATAAGTTCTTGGTTGAAATGTTGAGTGAGAAGAGAAAAGGTGCTTCTGAATTTGCAATGAAGGATAATATTAACTTTCTTGAAGGGAACTGCAAGGCTGAATATGGAGATGATTTGGACAAGATTCTGCTTTTGAGATCACAGTGCTCACAAAATCCTGCGATTACTGTATGTCAGAACTCCCTGCTTAAGAACAAAGATATCTGGAGCTCGTTGAATTTGTATAGAAATTTCTCTCTTCCGCCTCTTAATGATGAGAAATTAAGGGAATCTATTCTTGGTGGGAATCACAATCCTTTGCAAGTATCTAAAGGAACAAACTATGCTTTTGGTTTCCAGTTTGGCGAATCTGAATTCCTTCGTTCACAGGCTGACACGAAGATGTTAGAACTATTGTTTCCTTTCCCAACATTGCTACCTTGCTTTCAGGTATATCATGGGATACGGTTATTTGGACATCTATTAGACCTTGCTTTCCTAGGATGTTTTTATAATGCTTAAATTTATTCTAAAAATAGACCAATAAAGCAAAACGATTCTGTTGAAAATTTTGAAACAGGAGGATTTGAGCATGTCGGAAGTCCTACCTTTTCAAAAGAATAGCACTCTTCCATCTAAAATTCTTGGCTGGATTCAGAAGGTTGAACCAAAGACAACTCCTCTGCCTGTTGTTATTATACAGGAATGCCTTATTGTCAACATCAAGAAGCAGGTATATATAGCCAACCATGGTAATTTATGCATTGGAATGAGTTGTTTTCGGTTTAAGATGTTATTGTATATGAGTGCAGCAAACCAGATAGTCTATAGTAGAAAAAAGTGGTGAGAATAAAGAGAAAAATGGCCTAAAACCTTTTGGAAGGAAAAACTCATCATTCATATTCCCTAATACAAGTATTTGTAAATATCTATATCTATTATAGTATCTACTATTATTTAAAAGCATGCTCTCTGTTATATTTACAATAACATCTTACCCCTACCCAACTATTTACAACCAAGACATACCATTATAGAAAACCATGTAATTTGGGTTAGAAAAGTGATGAGAATCAGAAGAAACATAGACCCATTTGAAAACACTTTGATTTCTGAATCTGGATCAAGATATGTTAGAGAAACTGTCACCAAATTCAGAAACATTCCATTTTCAAATGTGATTCCATTTGGATCTACATTTGGATGGAAAATGTAAAAGAAACGGGTTTTCTGAATTAACTTAGTTTAGAGAACATTGAATTAACATTAGTGAAGGTTCTTGACAACTTGGATCCACTAAGAAAATCCCTTTGTAACTCCTAAGAACATTGGATTCATTTGGGATGACATCAGAAAACATGGTGTATCTGTATTTAGTATGACACAAATTAAAAAAATGAATTAACAGTTTATCTGTCACATCCAAATTTATAATCAAAAATATTTTTAAATTAGGACCATTTTATAACTGGTGTCATCATGCACCTTATTATATATATACCATCATGTCTTAACCCTACTATTTACAGCCATGATATATCATTCTAGCAAACCAGATAGCTTAGAGTAGAGAAGGGTGAGAATCAAAAGAAACAGAAGAATAACCTAAGACCTTATATGGGAAAATTATATTCCATTTTATTTCACCATTCAACATATTCCATAATACAAAGATTCAAGGTATTTATATCTATTATCTACTACTACTTACAATCAAGCCCTTTATTATATTTATAATCATATCCTAAATCTACCCACTATTTACCGCTGTCAAACCATGATAATGAGTGATATAATTTTTTTTGAAAGGGTGCATTCTATTTTCATAAATTCCGAGTTAACGTGAAAGTCGCATGAACCGTGGTGAAACAACCTGACAAACAAAAACAAGTACATGTCCTGATTATCACGAACAATCATGAAAAAATCAAAATCAAGAACATCAAACTAGGAAAATCTAGGTTTTTAGCCTCAACTCTGAAGACATTTTTTATTTCCCATTTTAATTGAAGTTTTTTGCATCTGTAAAATCTAGGTTGACTATATTGGCAAGAATATTTTGTCAAAGTTACTTTATGATTGGAGGCTGATGGATGAACTTGTTGTGTTGCGTGCTATATATATGCTAGGCTCAGGTATCTTATGGTAATCAATTATTTATTTATTTTCCTTTATATCTTTGGGCTTGTACTAAATGGAAAATCTCTCACATTGTCCTCTGAAACACTGAACAGGTGATCTACTCCATCATTTCCTGACTGTGATATTCGATAAAGTTGACAAGGGTGAGACTTGGGACGATGATTTTGAGTTGAATATGATATTACAGGTGCTTTTCTTAGCACATTATTGTTCCTGTTATTACCATATCTTGATCAAATGGTTTCATGAATAAAAGTAGTTTTATCCTTTTCTTTTTAGATGTTAAAGTTTGTAATAAATAGAGTTTAAGTCGCGAATGTTGCTTCTAATAAAACAATGTTTATCCCAAGTTTGAACACGTGACCTGAATGTTGTTAGTTAATCGATTTATTTAATTTCAGGAATCAATTGCAAATTCAGCTGATAGTGGGCTATTAAATACATCAGATTCATTGGTGGTATCTATTACCAATGAGAACCCCGGTCTCAGTGCTGATGAGCGTCACGACGATAATATTTCGAGTACATCTCACAAAAGTCGTGCCCAGGGCTTTGGAATTCATGGCCTTGATTCACTAAAATTCACTTATAAGGTTAACATTTTGAGTTTAATTACTGACCATGCCGATGTCTGAGTTTTTTCTTCACAAAACTTTATTTATTATTAACAGCACCCGTTATCAATTGTGACAGGTCTCTTGGCCACTCGAACTTATAGCTAATACGGAAGCAATCAAAAAGTATAACCAGGTAGTTATGCTGCATGAATAATTATTACTTGCAATTTATAATAAAAGTTCATTTTGACATTATTTTTCCAAGTTCCTTAAAATCTTAATTCTTGGCTAAGTAGTTTGAGTCTTTTTTAAAAATTCAAGAAAAAAAAACAAGTTTTTAATGCAAGTTGAGGAACTTAAAACCAGACAATGACAAAAAGAACACGTTTTTGAGTTAAATTCAGGTGATGAATTTCTTGTTGAAAGTCAGACGAGCTAAGTATGTGCTCGATAAAACTCGGAGGTGGATGTGGAAGGTTCGTATTCATTTCCTTGTTGTCGGTTGTTTAACAAAGAGCTTTATATTTAAAAATATAGAAAATTGAAAATCATTCCAGGGTAGAGGAAGAGGCGCTTTGACAATCAATTCTAAGCGACACTGGTTAGTAGAGCAGAAACTGCTACACTTTGTCGATGCCTTTCACCAGTATGTCATGGACAGAGTAAGCTTCGTCTTCTTCAAAGGAAAGGTCCTTTTTTGAAAATCATTACTAAAATAATTCAACAGGTATATCATAGTGCATGGCTTGAACTATGTGAAGGCATGGAAGCTGCTAGATCTCTAGACCAAGTGTTGGGAGTACACGAAGCTTATCTGTTGTCAATACAACGCCAATGCTTTGTCGTTCCAGATAAGTTGGTCAGTATTCAATAATTTTGAGAAAAGAAAAAAACCATGTTTGATTCATATCCAGATACAGAAACGACTCATAGACATTCAATTTTTCTTTTTGTAATGTAAATTGTTTGTTGATCAGTGGGCACTGATTGCGAACCGGATCAACACCATTCTTGGATTGGCACTGGATTTCTATTCGATTCAGCAGACACTAATCAGTGGGGGAGCAGTTTCAACTATTAGGGCCAGATGTGAAATGGAAGTTGATCGGATTGAGAAGCAGTTCGATGATTGCATTGCCTTTCTTCTCAGAGTAATAATCTTGGAGTTCTAGTTTTTTTTTGGTAAATTGTCTAGATGGAATGGATATTTTGCGATACTTTCTTATGGATGGAATGGATTTTGCAGGTTCTTTCTTTCAAGCTGAATGTTGGACATTTTCCTCACCTTGCGGATTTGGTTACGAGAATCAATTACAACTATTTCTATATGTCTGATAATGGAAACTTGATCAACGCTCACGGATCTGAAACCGTCGCATCTAGGCTTGGGAAGACATTTTCTTCTAGACCAGACTAACATGAATGATTTCAACATACTGGAATCTGGATAATGATGGTTGTTTTCGTGTTGTATTTGATAAAATCGAAATGTTAGTTTGTTAAGAAACATTGGAAGTTCATTCCTCATATAATCGATTTTGCAAGAAAAAATGCAAAAATTGTTATCAAAATTAAAAGAGAAATTTTCCTTTATGAATTTTAAAGTTTTATTAATTTTTTTACTTCAAAGTATTTCTTGCATCTTTGCTTCTATTATGCTTTCCACTAACAAATTAATATTCTATCACAACTATTCTAAGAAAGGTGTATTTTTTAATACCCATAGTATTTAGAGTTTTGTTGAGTATGACTGGGATTCCTGACTCGGTAATTGATGTGAAACTGGGATGAAGATCTGTGATATGGCACAAATATATATTCTAAATGGAAAAAAAAATCCTTAAATCTTTAATAATCGTATTCGATTAGTATGCCTTCTAATATTATTACAATGATGTTTCTCATATATAATTATTCGTTTTTTTAAGATCTATGCGCTCGATAATATGTTGAGTAACATGTTTTTTTTTATTTATTTTTATGTTTTTATTATGTTTAAACTTTTATATAATTTTTTAATATCCATGGATCATATAGAAAAAATAAAAATAATTTTATTGATTTATGTTCGACTTAGTTCTGACTAATTATGGAGAGTTGGGTACAGGTGGAGGCTATGCAATTTTTACTTATATTTAAAAGATAATATATAAAATATAATATTTTAATGTTAAAATTATCAAAAATAAATTTAAATAAAAAAATTTACCTCAATTATTTATTTTCTTTAAGCAAATTGCTTTTCCCACCCCCTCTCATATTTTCACACCGCTTCAATCTTTAATTAATTCAAAAATGACTTATTTATCCTTATCACCTTTATATATTTATATATTTTTATTTTACTTATTTTATTTTATTTAATTATTAAGATTTTTTTATTAAATATAATTAATTAATTTTTAATATTTTTTTAACTTTATTTATTTAATTAAAAATACAAAATATTATTATTTTTATATTATAATTATTTAAAATATATTAAATATTAAAATGTGTACTAATTTAATAAAATATAAATATTTAATATTTTATTATATTAATTATATATATATATATTAAAATACTTATAAAAATTATTTATTAAATAATAATTAATAATTAATCTAATCATAATATTTTAATTAATAATATTATATATTAATAATTAGTCAAACATAATATTTTTAATTTTAATTAATAATATTATATATTAATAATTATTTTTTATTTTAATTAATAATATTATATATTAATAATTATTCAAACATAATGTTAATAATTATTAATATTTTCATAAATAAAATTATCTATTAAATAATAATTAATAATTAATCTAATCATAATATTTTACTTAATAATATTATATTTAATATATTTTAAATAATTATAATATAAAAATAATAATATTTTGTATTTTTAATTAAATAAATAAAGTTTAAAAAATATTAAAAATTAATTAATTAATTATATTTAATAAAAAAACTTAATAATTAAATAAAATAAAATAAGTAAAATAAATAAAATAAGAAATGTAAATATATAAAGGTGGTAGGGATAAATATGTCATTTTAAAGTTAATTAAGGAGTGAGAGAGGGAGGTGAAAATATGGGAGGTGGTGGGAAAAGCACCTCCCTTTCTTTAATATAGAAAAGGCTCAAACTTGAGATGAACATATTTTTTTATAAAAACAAATTGGTGGCCTAAGGTTGATGACTTTATGTCAATGTATAATTTTTGGAGGACCTAATCTATGAATAAACCTATATTGTAGCCAATTAATCTATTTTGATTATTAGAGAAAAAGAAAAACTATAGGGTTTGTTGGATATATACTTTATTCAATATAATACTTGAACTTAATTACAAAATATATTTCTTCAAATAATTTAATATTTTGAAAAAACAAGTTTTTACTTTTTTTTTTATTGAAAAAAAAAAAGAAATGTATGAGTAAACATACTTTGAAGTACATTTTTGTCAAATAGCAGTCTCAAAAGAAAAAGACAAGATTCTTTGTGTCCCCCCTTCTTGTCCCCTCACTCTTATCTTATTCCCTCCATCCCTAAATACATTATTATTATTATTGTAAATATATTATTTTAAATAATTATTTCACACAAATAAACCTAACTAATTAATTAGTTTTTCACTATACAAATTATCCTAATTTAAAATAATAATTAAAATGTTTTTATTATGTATGGAGTAATATAGTTAAAGAATGTTTGATTTAATTAATGGAAAGGAATAAAATAAAGAAAAGAAAAGAAAAAGGTAGTAGGTCGGTCGGTCGTAGTCACATGTTAGAAATGCATTGAAGTGAATATTGTACTATATTCAAATGGAATGGACATGTGCATGCACCCTAACATTATTATATTATTAATAATTTTTCATACACATATAGATATTGCTGTTTACCCATTTTTGTACCCCTTTCTTTTCTTTTGTCTTATTGTAAAAACCTTTAATAATTAAATAAATCCTTAAGTTTAAGGCGTTGGTTTTATTCAAAATCGTGATTTTCAAACAAATTAAATAAGTTGAGTGAATAAAGATATTAAACACACTTAACAATGGAATAAACTCTACCAAACCTAACGCATAAAAAACGATTAAAATATAAGGAGAGACGAAATCAAAAATTAGAAAAAATAAACGATTAAAAGATAAAGAAACGAAATAAAAACTAGAAAAAATAATAATGGTAAACAAAATTCGAATTATGGTAGGCTTAAATATATAGTAATAAAAAATTATGAGTTGAATTTAATATACAAAATTGAAAATAAAAATGCACTAAGAGAAAATTGAACCCTAAAATAAAATAGATCATGTTTTTTTTTTTAAATTACTAAGCTACTCATCTATTATATGTTTCAAACAATTTATACATATAATTAATAATAAAAAAACATTTTGAGTTTGGCTTAATTTGGTAAATAATAAAAAGATCTTTTTTTCGTTTTCTTAAATTAGAAAGTTTGCTTATGTCCAATAATATTTTGAATGATAAATTAAATAATGAAGAAATAAGTGAGAAGATAATAAATTATTTAAATAATTCTTACTAAACAAGATTATTTAATATTTAATGTCTATTATAGGATTCTAGCATGATTCACCCTCAACTTTGCGTTTTAGATGCGAATCGAATTTGTGATATTTGATTTCTTATAAATTATTTTTGTCACTTCAATTATCTTAGTGAATTTCTTATTTCTTATGTCATATGGTGTAGTGTTAACTTTTAAGCTTTTCATAAAAATAATTAATTGATTAAGAAGTCATTCGTTTATTCTCTTTAGTTAAGGAGTGAAGTCAAGTTAAGGCGTGACAAATAACATCGATAAATTATATATATATATATAATTGACAAATTACAAAATTTAAAGTCTTGAGACATATATATTCAAATCCAGTAAGAGTTTAGGAACATGTATGAGTTTAATTTATATTATAGTTGTTATTGTTATTGATATGTTTGCCCCCCATCTCATTGACATTCATGGAATCAAAGTGCATAAATGCACTTTGACCGTACTAAGTGACATGTACGAAGAGAAGAGATGTTCAAACAAGTTAAGAAAGGGGGAATGGCTCTACTCATGACATTAAATTATTCATTTCATATTACTTTATATATATATATATATATATATATATATATATATATATATATATATATATATATATATATATATATTTTGTAATACAAGACTTTTGATTAGGATAAATTTTCATCTTTAAAAATTAGATATATATCTTAAAAAGCTATACCGCAATAGAGTTTTTCTTCCGATGGATAGGTGTCTTTTTGGATTAAATCGATGGCTCAAAAATTCACCTGCAGCCATCTTTTATTTTTTTAGATTTTTTTCTAAAAAATCTTGTTCCATAAATATTAAAAAAACAGTTTTTATGTTAAAATATCAAATTATCCTAATAATTTGATTTTCTGTCTCTTCTTTTTTGAGCTAATAAATAATTATTTTAATATTTTAATAAATAAATAAAATGATGGTGGGATTTTAGTAAAAAATATCCTAAAAAATCACTTCCTCAAACAAAGCCTATTTAGTTAGAAAAACGGAGAAAAGAAGAGAGCGAAACTTTAAAATAGATATACACCATCATTCTTAATAAACAAAATGTTACAGATTTATTCTCACTTAAAACGTTCTAAATTAAAGTGTAAATTTGAAATGTAATGCTAACTTTTCAGTATTAAAAAATAAAAAACTATTTAATTCAAAACCAATTGATGAAGTAAAATGAATGAATTTACTATGGAGATTTATAATGAATTTGTGTAAAATGTTTTCAAGAAGAAAGAAAATAAAAAAAAAATTGAGAATTGAGAAAAATCTATAAACTTCTTGATTGACGGGTTGAAACCAAGTTGTTTTAATTTATAATATTAGCTTAGAATTTGATACAAATGGATTTTTTTTTGTTTTTAATTTTAAATTAATGTACTAATTCTATGTGCAATAAAAAATCTTACATTCTTTATATAATCTATTCTAATCACCGATTAACTTTCTAGTTATAAAATAAATAAATTATAATAATTATATATCTAACACTAAGATGCACAAAGATAGATCATCAAGATCAATATCAAGATCAGTGTTGACTAAGTCTCTTTCTTTTCTATGGTTTGGTTTGAGTCTCTTAATTATAAACTCTAATTTAGTATTTTTTTTTTTCCATTTTAATATTAGAAAATGATTGGGGAAGATAATTTTAAAAGAAATGACGTGCGCAATCTGATTGGTCGAAAAAATAACAAAATTTCTCTATCTTACCTCTCCTCAGTCTTTATTTTTTTTTTCAACTAGTGATGTGACACATCATTACTTTCCATATTCTCTTCCAAATTCCAATATGCAAGTCTCATTAAAAGAAGAAAATAAATAGTAATAGAGCCAAAATTATACAATTTGATAGCTTCGGACATTATGCAAAAATGGTACTTTTAGAAAAATAGATGTTTGTCGTCTCTATTACCAAAGATAATTCAAATTAATTTACAATAGACAATATTTATTTATTTAAAAAATTAATATACAAAGACATCTATCACATTTACATTTAGTCATATTTTGCTAATGCAATTCTATCGTCAAACTTTCTATTCGTGTCATGTGCTTCGAAACTCATTCTCATATATGTCGTATCGTATTTTGACTCGTTCAAAATATCATTATCCACTAATATATTTTTATCGTATTAATAATTTTATCTGTGTCGTATTAAATTTTACTCAAATTTATGTGTTGTGTTCTCGGTCGGCCCTGTTAAGCCTAGTAATTCTCCAGGTAGTCCAACCAGGCCGTCCATTAAATAAAATAAAATAAAAAAGACATTTATAGTATTTTTTTAACTCTTTTTAAATATAAAAGGTTTAGCCTGGTGGTTTAAGATGAAATAAGATTATCATTTGGTTATGAGTTATAATCTCATTAAAATTTAACAGCCCAAAATTCGGGACCGACTCGACTTGTATTGTGCAGAGGTCTGTTTTCATAGGTGTTTTGCGGACTCCTATTCAAATTCACTTGTTTTGTTGGGTTAATTAATGGCTACATTATTATTATATGATTTTATTATTTATTTTTTCTTCAAATATTAAGTAGTATTATATATTATTATATATATATATAATATAAACTATATTAATAATGTTTTAATATTATATTTATTATATTTTTATTATTCGTATAAATTTATATCTTTATATAATTGCTTATATAATTACTGGAAAATAATAACTTGTTCAACGAGATACACCATTATTCTTATATCATCTAATTTTTAATTTCTCATTATACCCTTTATTAATATTATATAACTTATTATTATATATAATAAAATTTAATATATATTTTTAAATAATTCAATATTTTAATTAAAAATATTTATTTATTTTTATAAAGATAATTTTATTAATCATTATTTTCTATATATATTATAAATAATATTATTTATTTTATATATTATTTTATTTTAAGTTTATTTTATTAAAATTATTAATAATATTTAAATTAAATAAATATAATTTATGATTTATATTATAATTAATATTTTAATTAAAATTATATTAATTATTAAATAATAATATTATAATAATTTATAATAATAACATTATTATTTATAATATAAATAAATGTAAATAATAATAATAATAATTTTAAATTAATATTTATACAATTTATACTAGATTCTTATACCATATATCAAACATAAAATTATAAATCATATTCAATTTATACAATTTTTTATAATTCATATAGAATATGAAAAAAAATTTAAAAAAAATTATAACAAATTATAAATGTGGAATAAAAGAGAAGTAAATGGAATGGGGACCATTATGCCTTCGGATTCAAAGATGGGAGAACTATTAAGAGGAAATTAATTGCTCATCATCATCCATGGTTAGAACCGACAAGGTAAAAAGCTAATTTTTGAAAACTTGGCTACAATGGTGGAGCCTCCTTACAAATATATAAATAAAATAAACATATTTATTTTCAGCAATATGATTGTAATTTAAGAAAAACAAATGTTTCAAATCATGTCATTTAGAGTCATACTAGTCACTTGAAAAAAAAACAAAAAATTATTGACCCACCTTTACATCAAAGTGAAATAGTAAATGCAACCACATTTATAACTTGAAGTTGTAATTAATAATATTTATGATTACAAATTACCATACAGGTTATTTTGTCTGCTTCGGCTAGACTCATTTGATAATAACAACTAATTAATTAATTATTTAATTACTCCTAAAAATAAAATTAAAACACAAATTAACGAAATCCAGAAACTTCCTGAAACGACGTCGTCATATACTCTCTCACTTCCCTAGCAACAACATCTCTCATCGAATCCCAAAACCCGACCGGAAAACCTTCTCCTCCCTGATTCCCACCGTCCATACCCGGCGGCGCCAAAGACAGATCCGTCATCGGATCCGGATCCGAATGATCCCAACCGTCCACTTCAACATTCAAGTCGGGTAAATCACATCTTCTCATTACCAATCCGGACTCTTGTCCCCTCCTTTTCAAAGTCGAATTCCAATGATTTTTAACCGCATTATCAGTCCGACCCGGAAGAATCCGGGCAATAGTAGCCCATCTGTTACCATATTTTCCATGTGCAGCTACTATGATCTCATCTTCTTCCGATGAAAAGGGTCGATGTTCAACGGTCGGACTTAACTGATTACACCACCGGAGCCGGCAAGATTTACCGGACCGACCCTTTATGTATCTGCTTATTAGGGTCCAGTTACGTGCCCCGAACCGGTCAACAAGTCGGGTCAGGATCTTGTCTTCTTCAGCACTCCATGGACCTTTTATCTTGCCGGAATTCTTGGTTTCGTAGCCGGAAGATGAATCGGAAGAAGATGAAGATGTATCAGAAGAACACCTATTGATAATAATGGCTTCCATTTTTAAATTTTGGCCGTGGGATGAAGTCAAATATTGGGGCTTGATTGGGTTATATATATATATACTATATATATATAGATATATATAGAGAGAGAAAGAGAAAGGGAGGTTCTTGGAAGGTGGGTTATGTTAAGATGGTAGGGGGAATTTACTAGCTGGAGCCGGTGCGTATATGCGCACCCTGAATTTTTTGTTTTTTTATTTAAATTTATATAGTGATTTTCTTAGATATGTTTATGAGATTTTATTTAGTTTTTAATAAATAAATAAAAAAGTTAATTATATGTCATTTTAATTATCAAATCATCAGTTTCATTAATTAAAATATATTTCCTTTATTTTTATAATATTTAAATTTTAATATTTAAATATAAAAAATATTATAATAGTTTAACCAATTATAATACTTAAATACTTACTTTTTCATTTAATAAGATTTCTTTGGACAAAACCCTCTAAACACGTCCTATAAGTTTGTTTGGTCTGTTTTTTTTTTTAATTTAATTTATCTGGGTTTTGTAAAAAATTTAATTGATTTAAATGTTAAATTTTTTTTTTTTTAGTTTAAGGACTATTTTAGATGTTATATTTCGGTATTTATATGGATAAAATATTATAAAGTTTGATTTATCAAGGATTTTCATCATTTTTATAAACAAATTCAATTTTGGGTATTTTTTTTTGAAAATATCAATACTTTTGTTTCAAATTAATTTTAAATAATTAAATAATGATTAATTTTGATATTTTAATAGATAAAAAGAGATAAATGAAGTAATGGTTGAAGTGAAGGTTGAATTTTAGATAAAAATAGATTTTTTTAAAATTCAAACGAGGCCTAAGAGTGATTATACTAGTGAAGGTGAGAATGGGATCTTCTTTTTGCTTTTGTCGTTACTTGAAAAAGATTTTGTTAAATTACCATTAAGCCACACATGGATAAGGAACGAGGTTGGTACGTTTGTACTTTTTTTTGTGTGTGCGTTTAGGGCTTGTTTGTTTAGGATTATTTTATGTCCATTGTTAATCATTTTCAAATATAAAGGGTACAAACAACATTGTATTATACTAGTTGTTTTGTTTGGATTTGAATTCTTTGGAGTTATTAAAAGTTTGGTTATTGGATAAAATAATTAATATTTAATAAAAAAAAATTAAAAATATAATGAAGGTTTGTTTGTTAATAAATTAATTGATTTGATTAATTAAATGTTAGGTAAAAATATTGAGTTATTTAAATAAATATAAATTCATTTAAAAAGTGTTATTTTATTTTTAATTATTTGAAAATATATAAAATATGTATTTTTTTTAGATAAGGAATGAATGAAGAAATGTTTTTTTCTAATAAAAATTAATGTTTTTACCAAATATGATTTTTATGGCAGATAGATTTGAGTAGTATTTTTATTAATTTCAATTCGTTCCTATTATTTTTGTTTATTTGATAATCTTTTAATACTAATATGCTATTCTATATATTTGATCATTCACATAATAAATTTAAATATGTTTTTTTAATAAAAATGTACAAATCTAGTTTATAATTATTAATAATAATAATAAATAATTATTTGAAAAAAGTTTAACTAAATAAATGTGATAATAAGAAAAAATCAATTGAATGTTAATTAAAAACAAAATTTACAAATTTCCATATCTGAAACTAGGTGATATGAAAATCGTCATCTTAACCTGAATAATATATTTAGTGTGGAAGAAACTTCTATATTTTGAATATATTATATATACAAATTTAATAAATTTACTAAGAGTCGACTTAAAAGATCAAGAAGTCACGAGTTTAATTTCATCTGAAAGCGTTTTGAATGAAAATGAGGTGTAATGCTAGTTCTCCTTATTTAAAAAAATATATATACATAAATTTAATAATTCAATTATACTTATCTATATTTATAAGACTATTCTCATGATAATTATATATATATAGTAAAAATAATATCAATTGGTTAAACATAATTATAAAATATTACAATGTAAAAAAAATATAATACAACTACGTTACTAAATAGGTTATCGAGTTCGTAGGTTCTCGAGAAAAACGACTAATTCTTTGACTGATTTTATCGACTTTCTGGAACGAATCTAAGAAAACATCCTAACATTATGAATGATACGAATAAGACACCTTAAAGTTCGACCATTTCTTTTCAACTAGATATTCAATCAGAAAATAATTTGAATTATAACTCAAATATGTAGGTATGTCATTTTAGCTGTCTTAATCCAAACTTCTCAATAATTATTAAAAACTGGAACATAACCTAGTAAATATCAATAAACTTTTAAAAAAACTCCAAATACTAATCATCATTAAATAATGTAAAAGTAAGTGATTTTTGCATATTTTATTTATTCGTGACACATACAACAAAGATTTACCATAATACAATATATTTTTCATTCACACGTTATCCGTAAAAATTTCACCGTGAATAACTCTTCATTCAAAGAATAAGATTTTATGGAATCTTTGATTACAATTTTTTTTTCTATTAACAAAAATTATATAGAATTATCTTAACAAATAAATTGTAGCAATGTGTTACGGCCCATTAGTTGGGGCCCTAATCTTCCTAGCCAAGAGGGAGGTTCACCCATTTAAAGCATGCCCAACCCAAAAGCAGGCCCAACCCAAAGAATATTCTAGAATCATTGGTAGAAGGCATGCCCTAAAATATTGGCCATTAATGAAGTAGTTGGAAGAATATCATTAATGAGGTAGTTGGACATTATATAATTAATATGATAGTTGGATAGTATCATTAATGTAATAGTTGTAATTAGACCTATAAATACCTCATGTATTTCTTTGTAAACATCAAGTATTCATTCAATAGAATTTTACTCTCAAGCACTTTCTCTTTCTAAGTTCTTCTTTCATTGTCTAAAAAGGCTTTATAGCTAGAATCTGAGTCGATCTAGCCTAGTACCACACGGGTCAAATTTCATCCTGTGACAAGTGATATTAGAGCAAGGTTGTGCTTCCGCATTCAGGCTATAAAAGATGGATTTGAATGTTGCTACCATTACTAAGGTTTCGATCGGAAAACATAACGACAATGGATTCAATATGGATAAGTTCATCGAGAGAGGTGTTGTCATGGAAGCGCGGATGACCCAGTTTGAAGAAGGCATGAACGAGCACCAAGAAGCTCTCAAAGTATTTAGCGTGGTGGCCGATAGAGTGGAGGTGTTGGATGAGGTAGGTGAAAAGTTGATGAATGAGGTCATGGGGATCATTAACAATTCGAATCGTAGCATTCGTGACGAAGTGTTAGGATTGGTTCGAGGGAAGATTAATGATATCTAGCAGGAAGTACTCGAGATAATCCAAGGAGAAGCCCATGCGATGATCGATGCTCTCCGAAGAGAAATGATGGGGAGGTTTGATGCGGTGGAATGTCGGATTGGGTGGAATAGAGGGGAACTTCGAGGTGCGACACCTCATTGAATGTATGTTCCCAAGCCAACTCCATTCAAAGGTTTGAGGAGTACAAGGAAAGTTGAGGACTTCCTTTGGAACATGGAACGGTATTTTCGGGCATCAAGTATACTTGATGATCGCACGAAGTTGCAGACGACATCTTTCTTCCTGATAGAGATAGCGCTATTATGGTGGAGGAGGCGTGAAATAGACATTGAACGAGGTATGTTAAGGATGGAAACATGGGAAGACTTTAAGATTGAGTTCAAGCACCAATTCTTCCTAGAGAACGCTAACTTTGAGGCACGTAAGCGTATAAGTCAACTTGTGCACAACATGACCATCAAGGAGTATGTGAAGGAGTTCCAAGAATTGATACTCGAGTTACATAGTCTCACAGAATATGAGGCATTGTTCGCCTGTGTTAACGGCTTAAAGACATGGGAACAGTTAGAACTACAAAGGGCTAAGGTGCAGAATGTCTCCAAGGCAATTGCGGTTGCATTAAGACTGATTGAGTTGAAAGCGTCTATGGATAGACTAAAGTTCAATAGAGACAACAATGAGAAAAAGTGGGGGAGACCGCCTACCCAAGAAGTGGCAGCCAAACAACAATTTGGGAAGGAAAACTAACGAATCGGGTAAGTCAAGAACTTATCACATTTGTGGTGTTACCAACCACCTAAAGTTCATGTGCCTACTCAAAGATAAAAAGGTTGCAGCAGTTCGAGAAACTGGGTCATTCGATGAGGAAGAAGGGGCTCAATTGGGATCCCTAAAACTTCTTAATGCTATTAAGGCTAGTGTCATTGAGCCAATCAAGGAACAAAGAGAGAATCAATGTTCGTGGAGGCCTTGATCGAGGGAAAGCGTGTCAAAGCACTAGTCGATATTGGAACTACCCACAACTTCATACATGAAGGAGTGGCTAAGACGTTGGGTCTCCACATAAACCCAACAAGGGGGACTATCAAGTCCGTGAATACAGTTGCCAAACTGGTGGTCGAGGAGGTGAAGGAAGTGCATGTCCATATTGGAGACTAGAAAGGAATGGTCTCGTTTTCGGTAGTCCTTTTGGATGATTATGATGTAGTGTTGGGGCTACAATTGTTCGATCAGGTACATGCTTGTATAATTCCCTATTTTGATTCGTTGGTCATTTTGGATCACGAAAAAACTAGCACAATACTAGTAAGAAGGGAAGTAGAGGGAATGGCCATGCTCTCGGCAATACAATTCAGTCGAGACCTCCGGCATGGTGAAGAGACATTCATCGCTTTCGCTATGCTGGATGACGAGGACCATTCCAAAGGGAAAAGAGAAGTTCCCAAGGAAGTCCAAAAAGTGTTGGAGGAATTTAAAGATACGATGCCCAATGAACTCCCATAACGATTGCCGCCAAAACGGGATGTGGACCACAAAATCGAGTTGGTGACAAATTCTTTACCACCCTCTCGCACGCCCTATAGAATGACACCACCCGAGCTAAAGGAGTTGTAGAAGTAATTGAAAGGGTTGCTTGATGTTGGAATGATCCAGCTATCCAAATCGCCCTATGGTGCCCCGGTGCTTTTCCCAAAGAAGCATGATGGGTCGTTAAGGATGTGTGTGGACTATCGGCACTGAACAAGCTGACAGTCCGGAATAAATACCTAATCCCAATCGTTGGTGAGCTATTCAATCAACTTGGAGGAGCCAAGTGGTTCTTGAAGATAGATTTGCGGTTTGGAAATTGGTTAGTGAGAATAGTGAAAGGGGATGAGTTAAAAACCACCATGGTCACGAGGTATTGGTCTTACGAATTCCATGTCATGCCTTTTGGCCTTACTAATGCACCGTTCATATTATTCACCCTCATAAACAAGGTTTTTCACCCCTACCTAGATAAAATTGTGGTAGTTTATCTTGATAATATTATTGTATACTCATCCACGTTGCATGAGCATGTTGAACATTTAACATTGGTTCTTCAAGATTTGCGAGAGAATGAGTTGTACGCAAAGTGGGAAAAGTACTCGTTTTCCCAAGATCAAGTGATATTTATTGGCCATCAAGTGAAGTTTGGATGCCTTATGATGGATGAGACCAAGGTTAAGGCAATTCGAGAATGGGAACCACCCAAAAATGTACCTCAACTCCGGTAATTTCTTGGTTTGGTAAACTACTACCGGAAGGTCATCACAAGGTACTCAAAAATAGTTACTCCCCTAACCGACCTCTTGAAGAAAGATCGATCATGGAGGTGGGACGAAAAGTACGTGGAGGCCTTCGAGGGGCTCAATGGCAAAGTTACCGAACAACCAGTACTAGCACTACCGAACCATACCAAGGAGTACGAGGTGCAGACCGATGCATCTGACTTTGCCATTGGAGGTGTGTTGATGCAAGATGGACACCCAATTGCATACGAAAGCTGAAAGTTAAACGACACAGAACGACAATACACAGTCCATGAAAAAGAGATGACAGTGGTTGTGCATTGCCTACGCACATGGAGGCACTACTTACTTGGGAGCAGGTTCATGGTGCGGACATACAACGTAGCCACTAGCTATTTGCAGACATAGAGAAAGTTAACTCCTAAGCAGGCTAAGTGGCAAGAATTTCTAGCTGAGTTCGACTACACATTAGAATACAAGTCGGGGATTACTAATCGTATAGCCGACGCATTAAGCCGCAAGGAAAAGTTGGCCGCCATTAGTCAACTAGAGACCAACCTAAGGGAACACATTCGGGAGGGCCTAGAGAAGGATCACAATACACTAAGCTTGGTGGAGTGTTCCCAAAGCGGCAAGACTCGAAGGTTTTAGGTCGACGACGGGTTACTCATGACAAAAGGGAATCGAGTGTTCGTACCCAAGTGGGGAAGCTTAGGACGAGACGTCTTGAAGGAAAGTCATGATTCAAAATGGGCGGGCCACCCAGGAATGTATATCATAATGGCGCTGATGGAGGATTCATATTATTGGCCCAGAATGCGTGATGATGTGGAAGCTTATGTGCGGACATGTCTTATTTGCCAATAAGACAAGATCGAGCAACAAAAACCAGGAGGTTTGCTCCAACCATTACCATTACTAGTACCGAAACATCCATTCGAAAGCATCCCAATGGATTACATCACAGCTCTACCAAAGTCTGTGGGGGTACGGGTCAATCATAGTGGTGGTTGATCGTTTCTCAAGGTATATCACTTTTTTAGCGGCACCACCCGACGTTTTGACCATCGATACAACCAAGTTGTTTTTAAAGAACATTGTGAAGCATTGGGGAGTCCCAAAGACGATTGTGAGCGATAGAGATCTTCACTTCACCGAGAAGTTTTGGTCTGCATTGTTCAAATTGATGGGGATAAATTTAGCATTCTCAACCAACTTCTATCCACAAACCAATGGGCAAACAGAAAGGGTCAATGCCTTGCTAGAGTTATATCTGAGACACTACATGAGAGCCAACCAAAGAGACTGGAGCAGACTTTTGGACACAACGTAGTTCTCATATAACTTGCAGATGAGCGAATCGACTAGGCGGAGTCCGTTCGAACTAGCAATAGGGAGACAACCGACAATTTTGCAAAGTTTGGCTACCGGTTACAAAGGAAAAAGTCCGTCTGCCTACAATTTTTCCAAATCTTTAGAAGAGGAAGCAAATCTTGCTCGAGCATTCTTGGACAAAGCCACCAAGAAGATGAAGAAATGAGAAGATTTAAAGAGGCGTGCAGTCAAGTTCAAGGAAGGGGACAGAGTAATGGTGAAATTACTCCCACAATAATTCAAATCTCTACGATATGTGCACAAGGGGTTTGTACGTAGATACGAGAGACCGTTTAAAATTGAGCGGCGTGTGGGGAATGTCTCATATCGGTTGGAGTTGCCACCAAGACTAAAGATTCATCTAGTATTCCACGTAAGTAAGCTTAAGTCGTTTCACGAAGATGTGGAAGATGTGGAAAAGGGACAATCCAGTCGGACAACAACCGTCGTCACGACCTCTTCGACAAAGACATAAAAAAATCATATCTCATAACAGAAACTCGAGCATAACCTAGTAGATCTCAATAAACTTAAAAAAATAAATACTAATCATCATTAAATAATGTAAAAGTAAGTGAGTTTTGCCTATTCTATTTACTCGCGATACATACGACAAAGACTTACCATAATATAATATTTTTTTCATTCACACGTTATCTGTAAAAATTTCACCATGAATAACTCTTCATTCAAAGAATAAGATTTTATGGAATCTTTGATTACAATTTTTTTTTTCATATTAACAAAATTTATATAGAATTATCTTAAAAAATAAATTGTAGCAATGTCCCATATAAAAATTATATATGTCTTGTCAATGTATAACGTCTTACTCAAATAAAGATATTTGCGTTTTACTCAAAGTTAAGTCTGGTTATGAGAAGAACTTTTTGTTAATATTTAATCTTCTTTTATATTTAATTTGATTAGCTAAATCATTATAATAAGAATAAAACATATTATTAATTAACTCCATGAAAAACGTGAAATCAATGAAAATGTAATATATAAAAAATAAAAAAAATTAATATTCTTTGTTCCACAACACACTTGGTTCATTGTTCTTTATCTAATTATATTATTTAATTAATATGTTTATAAACATTTTATATTTATAATTACTAAAAAAACAATGATATTTATTACTATTATTTTTATTAAAATAAAAATATTTTATTTTATAATTTTTATTTCCTTTATACAATCAATTAATAATATTTAAACTACATAAATAAATTAATAATATTTAAACTACTTAATTAATAAATTAATATTTCAATTGAATATAAAAAAATTTAACTAACCTTTTTATTAAATTAAAATCTCATTAATTAACTAAATTACAATTATTAATAAATATTTTAAATAATAATACACTATCAAAATAATCCATCTATAACAACTAAAAAATAACTTTAATACATTTTATCTTTGCTGTAAAAGTCATTAACCACCATAAATTTACAGATTAATCAACAGCTTGTTATTAACATATAATTACAATAGTTGATTTAACCAATATATTGTCAATATTATACTTTAATGACAAAAAAAATAATATTTGTTTAGTTGCTAATTTTAGTTTGTAGTCATTATTGTCATTATATATATATATATATATATACACGTATATATATATATATACGTATATATATATATATATATACACACGTATATATATATATATATATACACACATATATATATATATATATATATATATATATATATATATATATATATATATATATATACGTATATATATATATACACGTATATATATATACACGTATGTATATATATATATATATATACGTATATATATATATATATATATATATATATATATATATATATATATATATATATATATATATATACGTATATATATATATATATATATATATATATATATACGTATATATATATATATATACACGTATATATATATATATATATATATACACACGTATATATATATATATATATATATACGTATATATATATATATATATATATATACACACGTATATATATATATATATATACACGTATATATATATATATATACACGTATATATATATATATACACGTATATATATATATATATATATACGTATATATATATATATATACACGTATATATATATATATATATATACGTATATATATATATATATATACATATATATATATATATATATATATATATATATATATATATATATATATATATATATATATATATATATATATATATACGTGTATATATATATGTATGTATACGTATACGTATATATATATATATACGTGTATATATATATACGTATATATATATATATATGTATGTATACGTATATGTATATGTATGTATACGTATGCATGTATATATACATATACATATATATATATATATACGTATATATATATATATATATACGTATACGTATATATATATATATATATACGTATATATATATATATATACGTATATATATATATATATACGTATATATACGTATATATATATATATATATATATATATATATACGTATATATATATATATATATATACGTATATATATATATATATATACGTGTATATATATATATATATACGTATATATATATATATATATATATTATTGTCATTATATATATATATATTTATATTGTTTTATTTGATATGGGATACTTTAATAATCAATTGATTAATTTTTAAATAGTTTAATTTGTTTAGTAAAAAGTAGTGATTTGGATAAAATAATTAAATTATTCTTTCTATTTAATAATTGTAAATAAAATAATAATTATTTATTATATGAAACAATGAGTTAAATAATGCGATAATAAATTGAATAATACATTTAAAACAACTCAAATCAAACCAGACACTTCATAGGGCAAATATTAGAATAACAAAAAAACAGTTGTCTCTCTCATTTGAGAGGTCGTTTAAAACATGAGCCATTGCACTATCATCTGTGTCCAGCCAAAAACGAAAAAACATATAAAAAGATGCATGTTTTTTTTTAAAAAAAATAGACAATAGATAATGATAAGATAACAATTATAATGGGTATTGGTGAATTTTATCACAATATTTGTTTGGTTTGGTATTATTTTTTTGGATTTGATTGTTAGCTTATATATGATATTGGATATGTTTGAAAAATATAGAGTATAGATAAAAAAAAAAAAAAAAGTTGAATTTGAATGTACAAATATTATTAAATTTGTTAATATAGATAATAAAAGTATTTTATAATTATTTAATCTAAATCAATATCTTAATAATATTATACCAAATATATATTTTATTTGTCTAAACGCAGATTCAGCTCGTATCTATGCATTTTCAGATTTGGTTAGTATTTTTGTTTTAGTGTATTCAAATACTAATAAACATAGTTAAATATATGTTTATCAATATATTTTATATAATAATATAAATTTTGAATATATTACATCAAATAATTTTTTTTTAATTATTTTTATATGATATAACCGATATTTCGTATAAATAAAAAAATTTGTATAATAAAAATAATCATTAAAATAAAAGACCCCAATGTGATCTTTCGTTGAAACTATCGTGATCATATTTGGTTTGACTTAAAAGAATAACGAGAAGATTATAAATAAAATGAGATTAAATAGATAAAGATAAATTTTGTATTTTTTTAAAAACTTACATAAAAATAGTATTAAATTAAAAAAATCAAAAAATTTGGGTAATAATACATTTATACCTATAATATTTTTTATCTTTTTATTTTTTACAAAAACTAATGTAAAATATGTGTAACATTTAATTAAAACATAGACAATTAAAAACTAAAATAAAACACAACTAGTGAATTGGGTCCACGTGGCGTCTAAGTTAATTCTCATTTACCATCCACTAAATCCAAAGCAAATTGACTTAAAAAACAAAAACCAACAATTCAAAAACAAAACCGACATGAAACAGAAAAACAAGCAATATAAGTTAGTATGACTAATTAAATTATAATATGTAAATAAGTTGTTTCATTTAATAATAGAATTGTGAATTTCCTAAGAAATAAAGTGAGTTATTGTGATTGTTCTATTATGAAATTCACAAATTTAATATAGTTGACAAATTAATATGACTAACATATTAATAAGTTTTTAAGTTAATAATATTTTATTTAAATTTAAGGCTTTGTTCTCTTTGGGTTATTTGAAAAACCCATACAAAATCCATTTTCCAATCAATCACTTCTCACCAATCATATCACTCATATCATTAACCAAAATACAAAAATACATTCTATTTTAAATTATTATTTTTTATTTTATTCATATATATCAATATCCTTGTCTTTTTATCAAAAATAATCATCACTTCCTCAAAATCATCACCAATCATTACCTTTTTCCCTTTCTAGGTTTTTTCAAAAACCCCAATCCGAACAAGGCCTAAGATTCTATCTGCATTTTATGGTGATAATTATATGATTGTTGTATTTATATATATTTTGAATGGTTTTTAAATAATTAACATTAGTTCATGGTAGAAATATCACACAAATCAAAATATTAGGTTTCTAAACTAGAATCAAATAAAATAATTATATAAATAATATATAAATAAACTTTGATTAATTTATTCCAATAAACACACTCCTTACCCCCACCCAAAACAAAATTATTTATAAAAAATTTACAGGTTATATTGAATATATTTAAATATTTGGAATATTTAGTGAGTGATCTAATTCAGAATCATTTAAAGTTTTGTATAAATATGTGTTATACCTTTATAATGTTATTATATTATTTATGTTCTTTTGAATAATATTTTGTTGGATGGACATCGTCAAATTTAACTTGATGAACTACGTTAAATTTGTGTATATTTTTATGATTTTTTATAATTTGTTATAAAAAGTTATTGAAATAAATCCAAATCAAACTAGTCCTTAGCTAAACCAGTCAAACCTTTTTTCTCACGTGGGATCCGCATGACTAACAATAACAACTACTACTAGTAGCTGTAAGTCCTGATCCATAGATCTATGGTCTTCCAAGATCGATCCCTAATCAAATCAACGGCCCACAATAAACAAATCCTAGATAGTTCATCTGAAACATTAATTTCAGTTGATTTGAAGTGGGTCCTAATCACAGCCTGGATAGATCTCACCATGATTCTCCTTTGAATGCTTCTTTTGACTTCTAACAATTAAACCTTAATTAGCTAGCTAGCCAGAGATGCCAAAAGACAATAAAACCCTAGATCATATTAATAATATTTTGTTGGGATTAGGTAATTTATATAACATTGATCACACATTGGAGTTTTGATAAATTAGTCATTGAGTTATAAAATTTATTAGGTATTGATATATAATGGGAAATTATTGTATTTTTCTTTAAAATTGAGGTATTTAAATATTTTGATTTATAAGGTGGAGAATTTGAAGGAGGACATGAAAAATGGGAAGGGGAGGAGACGGAGGAGTGATACAGTCTTGTTTCATAGTAGTGATGTGAGGTGTCTTGTATCGTCTTTGAGCACATTTAGATTTATAAATAGAACATTGTTTCTAAATAGAACATTGTTCTTCTACTCTATTTCATGTTTATTGAATGATTGAATATTGAACGCTTCACATTAAAAAAAAGACGCTATACTGATCGGTAATACCTTGATTACCAATCGGTATAGGGAAATATCGATTGGATTTAATCCGATCGTCACCGCTAGAAGCAGAAGAAAGATAGTAAGAAGATAAGATAGAGAGAAGATTAGAATTGATATTGTGTATGTTATTGATAAACAATAGACATATATATATACATGAAATGGGAAAATGAAAAGTCTAAGACTATGAAAAGCTAAGAATATGAAAAGCTAGAAATACGAAAAGTTTTTAAATAATAAATGAGGAATTAATTATTTGGTTTAATATCCTCCCGCAAACGAAACGGAGTGGCACACACCGTGAGTTTGTCACGTAATAGAGCAAAACGGTTTGTCGCAAGTCCTTTGGTGAGTATATCTGCAATTTGATTATCAGTAGGTATGTACCGGATGGTGAGAGATTTTTGAGCAACACGTTCACGGACAAAGTGAAAATCAATCTCTATATGTTTTGTACGAGCATGGAAGACAGGATTGGCGGTGAGAAAGGCAGCACCAATATTATCACACCAGAGAGTGGGAGGTTGAATGAGAGAGACACGAAGTTCTTGTAGTAGAGATTGAAGCCAAATGAGTTCAGCAGTGGCATGGGCTAGAGCTCGGTATTCAGATTCTGTGCTAGATCGAGCAACAACCTGTTGTTTCTTGGAATTCCACGAGATAATATTATCACCCAAAAATATGCAATAACCTGTTGTAGAACGCCGGTCGTCAGGACAACCAGCCCAATCAGAGTCAGAAAAGGCAGAAAGTTCAATTGATGATGATGGACGAATAAGAAGTCCATGATGAGACGTGTTACGAAGATAACGAAGAATTCTTTTTACAGCAGTCCAATGAGTGGTAGTAGGTGACTGCATAAATTGACAAGCACGATTAACAGCAAATGAAATATCTGGTCGAGTATTAGTTAAATATTGTAAAGCTCCAACAGTACTGCGATAGAGAAATGGATCAGGGAGAATGTCACCATCATGTCGAGATAAGGATGACCCAGAAGATATTGGGGTATGAAGAGGTTTTGAGTCACTCATATTGGCTCGAAGGAGAATGTCTTTAATATATTTGGATTGAGATAGAAAAATACCAGAGGTAGAACGATGAACTTCAAAACCAAGAAAGTAGTGTAGTGGTCCCAAATCTTTGATGGGAAAAAGATTGTTGAGTTGAGAGATAATGGAGGAGATGTGAGAAGAGGAGTTGCTAGTAAAGATGATATCATCCACGTAAACAAGAAAAAATGATGTAGTATTGGGAGAGTGATGAATGAATAAAGATGTATCGTTTTTGGATTCATGAAAACCAAGGGAAAGAAGAGCAGTTTTCAGAGTAGTATGCCATTCACGAGGGGCTTGTTTGAGACCATAGAGGGCTTTGTGAAGTTTGCACACATGGTTAGGATAATCAGGATGAATAAAACCAGGCGGTTGAGACATAAACACTTCTTCCTTGAGAGTTCCGTGTAAAAAGGCATTGCTGACATCAAGTTGATGAATTGGCCATTGTTGAGTGACAGCAAGAGATAAGATAGTCCGGATAGTAGTATGTTTTACAACCGGGCTAAAAGTCTCTAGATAATCAATGCCTTCTTGTTGATGAAAACCTTTTGCAACTAACCGAGCTTTGTGTCGTTCAATGGAACCATCAGCTTTTTGTTTGACTTTAAAAATCCATTTGCACCCCACAATATTCTGAGAGGATTGAGGAACAAGAGTCCACGTCTTGTTTTGAATGAGGGCATTAAACTCATTTGCCATAGCAGAACGCCATTGGGGATCTTTGTTGGCAGCGGAAAAACATGTTGGTGGAGAGATGGAGATTGTGGCAAGATTTGCATTATGAAGAGCACGAGTTTTAGCACGTGTGATCATATGATGAGAAGAGCATTCCGGAGCATGAATGGCGGTGGAGAGCCCACGTGTATGAATGGGTGAGTTAGGTGAGTTGTCTAGTGAAGGTAGATTATTGGTGGTTGGTGATGGTGGGGGTTCATATGATGAGGAATTAGATGAGGTTGAGGGTTCATATGAAGAGGAATGAGATGATGATGGTGTTTCATTAATTGGTGAATTAGATAGGGTGATTTGGGGAGAAGTAGAAGTAGGTAATGGAGATGATGGGATGGTTGTTTGAGATGTGGGGATAGGTATATTTATGAATGATATTGGTGATGGTGGTTCAGATGGAGGATTGGTTTGGTTTGATAGAGTTGAAAAAGGGAATGTTTGCTCATCAAAAGTAACATGCCGTGAAATGTAGATACGGCCAGTAGGAATATGTAGACATCGATATCCTTTATGATCGGGACTGTAGCCAATAAACGTGCACCGAATGGATTTAAAGTCCATTTTGTGTTGATTGTATGGTCTCATTAGAGGATAACATGCACATCCGAAAACCTTCATAAATGCATAATCAGGTGTTCGTTTATACAAACATTCATATGGAGACTTATTCCTCAAGACGGGTGTAGGAAGTCGGTTGATGAGAAAAGCAGCAGTGAGACAAGCATCATCCCAATATTCATATGGCATGGATGATTGAGCTATTAATACTTGATATATCTCAGTTAGATGACGGATTTTCCGTTCAGCAACACCATTCTGTTCGCTTGTGTATGGACAAGAAAGACGATGTTGAATTCCATTGAGTTCAGTTAAGGATCCAAAATTACGGTATTCACCACCCCCGTCAGTTTGAAGTATTTTGATCTTCTTGTTGAACTGATTTTCTACCAAAGCTTTGAATTTCGTAAATGTAATTAAAACATCGGATTTCTTTTGGATGGGATAAACCCATGTGAAGCGGCTAAAGTCATCAACAAAATGAACAAAGTAGCGGCAACCTGAGTTTGAAAAAACCGGAGATGGACCCCATACATCAGAATAAATTAAATCAAGTGGAGCATTAGTTCGTGACGATGAGACATTGAAAGGCAATTTATGTGCTTTCCCTAACTGACAAGCTTCACAAAATGGAACATTTTTATTTCCAATTATTGGTAACATGAAACGTGAAATAAGAAATGATGTGGTTGAAGCTGATGGATGCCCCAAACGATGATGCCATGTTGTTGCTGATGATCGGGTGCCAATAAGAGCTTGTTTATTTGTAGGTGCCGGAGAAAGATAATATAGCCCGTCTTTAAGTTTGCCCCGAAGTACCTCTATCTTCGTATTGCGGTCCTTTACCGAACAATATGATGGATGAAATTCAAAGAAGACGTTATTATCGGCAGTAAAACGAGCAATGCTCAAAAGATTTTTCGATATGTGAGGTACATGCAAAATATTTCGTAAATGTAGTGGTTTTGGCACAGAATTAATCTTGGAGTTGCCAATATTAGAAATTGACAAAGACTCACCATTACCAACAATTATTTTTTCATTACCTTGATAAGGAGAATGAGTATGAAGGTTTTCCAGATCAGAAGTAATATGATCTGATGCACCCGAATCGGCGTACCAAGCGGGGTCGGAGATAACCGTTGTTGATGCCATCATTGCTGTATGAGGATTACTAGGCATAAAATTCTGATCAAATCGACGACGACAATTGGTGACTGAATGCCCAAAAATGTTACATAATTGACATTGTATATGAGCACGACAATTGTTGGAAGTGTGACCAGTTTTATCACATGTATTGCATTTTGGTCTATTATTTCCTGCGTTACGATTTTCAAAATTTTGACGATTCCCAGAAAAATTATTGTGTCCATTATAGGACTGTTTGCTAGGCCCATTATAACCATTGTTGGACCTATTATTTTTCAGCCCAATCATGCTTGACCTATCAACGCCAGACCCAAGAATGCTTTGTTCGTTAGATCCACCATGTCCATTAGAAGAGGAATATTGATGGTTTCTGAAAGAAGATGAAAAGCCTCGTGATTGCCCTTTCGAGTTCCATCCGCGACTGTTTTCTTTAATAACAACATTCGCTGATCTATTTGAGACGTTAGAATGAGAGAGTTCGAGACGTTGTTCTTGATTTAGAAGAAGCCCCGTGAGATCTTCAATGCTCACTGGTTCAACTCGTGTTGTTACAGCAACAACAAGGGAATCATATTCAGGGCCGAGGCCACTAAGAACGTAGGTAAGGAGATCCAAATCAGAGACTTTTTCGCCGATAGAGGCAAGTGAATCGGCAATAGATTTTACAGATTGCAGATAATCAGTCATACTTTTTGTTCCTTTCTTTTGAGTTTGAATAAGAAGTCGTAACTGAACTAACCGTGCCCTAGATTGAGTTGCAAACATTTTCTCCAAGGCCGTCCATAGTCGAAATGACGTTTCACAAGCATCACCAACAACTTGAGCCAATATAGGTTCGGTGAGGGTGGAGAGAAGCCAACTTATGATACGTTGATCTTGTTCTTCCCATGATTCGAAAGCAGGATTGACGATCATGACTGCTTCTGAAGTTCCTTCTGCCGGAGCAAGAGTTGGGCTCGGGGCAAGAAGAGTTCCGTTGACATAAGAAAAAAGACGATTCCCCTTTAAAACGGGAATAACTTGAGATCGCCAGAGTACGAAATTTTGTTGATTCAGTTTCACAGAAATAGGCTGGAGGAAAGAAGAAGCTAATAGAGGAATATTTTTACTCTCAGCCATTACTTAGGATCGAAAAAGAAATTAATCAGAAGCTCTGATACCAAGAAGAAAGATAGTAAGAAGATAAGATAGAGAGAAGATTAGAATTGATATTGTGTATGTTATTGATAAACAATAGACATATATATATACATGAAATGGGAAAATGAAAAGTCTAAGACTATGAAAAGCTAAGAATATGAAAAGCTAGAAATACGAAAAGTTTTTAAATAATAAATGAGGAATTAATTATTTGGTTTAATAGAAGCTCTCTCAATATTACAAATTCAAGAAATGTCGATTGGACGTTAACCAATCGGTATAAGGTAATACCGATTGGAATCTAACCAATCGGTATAGGGTAATACCGATTACAATTCAACCAATCGGTATTGGATAATACCGAAACAAAAAAAAACCGACTCAGTCGGCGACAACAACGATAAGAAACCCTAACTGATTTATTCACAATCAAAGCTTATTGGTCATGGATTCGCAACCTCTGCCTAGTCATATACCTCAAAACTACAACAATCGATATATGGCGTATGTCGCATCTTTCTCAGGTAATCCCAATATGTTTGGGACACAATCATTCAGCATTCAATGGATAAAAACATATATACCACATTGTGATTAGTCTTTGAATATCTTTCAACCACTAACTAAGAAGAAGCAACAAAGAACAACTCATTTCAAATTTGTCAAGTGTGTTCTAGTAACATAAACAAAATCAAAGACTTCTCTTTCAGTATATAATCTAATGACCTATTTTCTTCAGCTAAACAAATTATTACCGTTACAAGAACGAGTTAACCCCTAGAATTTGAGGACATACGGGAATTCTGTCGGGGTACTTAGCTAAGATGTCTCACGATTCACGGAGGCGTTCATCTGTAATAAAGAAAATTGAAATCATCGAGGCAAAAGTAACGATTTCATTTTCACTAACACCATATTTCAGCGATAACAACACTATGTAATTGAAAAGGAAGGTGAAAAAAAACATAAAACATGACACATGAATACTTTTCTTAGGTGGATGAGGAAAATATAAAAAATGAATATTTTTGAAAGATAAACGAAAATGTAAATAGTTTTAAAAAAGAAATGAAAAAGATAGATAGAACTAAAAGAGATTCTTGGGATGAATATGATCATTTTTTTTTGGTTATAATTGTAGATATTCTATAAAATATATATTAGGTATTTCTTATTCTTTTGAATTAAATAAATAAAATAATAATTATAAATTTAGTTTTATATATGTGAAATTTATGCCGTTAACATCCACTGTGTATTTTATTTCTATTATATTGCTTTCTAACGATTAAACCTAAATTAATTATTTAAAAAAACCAATAATATTGAATATTAAAATTTAAATATTAATATAATAAAAATTGATATATTATGATGAGATATCTGATTTATTAATAATTTAACCAATGTGTTTTGTATTTAAAATATATTAATTAAAGTTACAATTTTTTTTATAATTCACAATTTTATTTTATTTTGTCTTTATTTAAAAAAAATATTTGAAATTGTTATCATGTTAATATTTGTATACTTTATTTTATAATTATTTTACAAAATGTAAAAATATAAATGATTAAATGTTCAAAATAATGGAAACCTTGTATAAAGTCTTGATAAAGGATAATTTATTGTACCTTTGGATCCAAAGAAAGCCCAAAGTACATATCTCTCTTTTATATGCCCAAAGCTCCAAACTAGGTAATGGAACATTTAAGAATTTGGAAGAGAATAGGAGAAAGGATGAGTATTATAATATAATTGGCTGAAAAATAATAATTTTTTTTCTCTTTTACTCTTTCCTTATATATATATATTTTTCAGATTATAACGTGATGTCACGTCATTTCATTTCTTATTCTTTCCTCTAATCCCTTTCCTATCACTACTCTTAAAATAAACATGATAGTAAATCTTACATGAAAAAATATTTTCTTGAAATCAACATCCCAAATACCTTTAAAAAAAATACCACTAAAAGAAGCCAGTAACTTCTAGGAACTTGATCAGAATAAGAAACAAACAAAGAAAAAGATACAAAAGATTGAAATCTTCACAAATTATTAATGGACCAAGCCCATATATATTTTTTTGTCTCTAGTCTCGCCGGTTATATATTGATGGGATTGGGCAAGTAAGTATTCAAAATATAAACAAATCCTTGGTAATTTTAAAAGGATATCCAAATGATCAAATTTGTATTTTATTACATATAAACAAAGACTATGATATAATTGAATGAGCTATTTCAGATTTTATTTTTTGAAATTTGGTTGAGCTAAATCTTTACAATGACCTACAATATCAAATTTAATCATAACTTGACAAATTAGTTTTAATGGTCTTGTTATATATGAAACTCCTTCAAGTCAAATCATTAATATGTCTTTCAATAATATGTCTTTCAAATGTTAAATTTAAATATTAGTAAATTGTGGTTGTATTAAAATTGTTGTGGAATATATCTTGCTTAATTGCGATTAGAGTAATAAGTTTTTCTTAAAAGTTTTCCAAGTTATATACTCCGAATCTATAAAGTTTTGTTGAAACATTTGGAGATAAAATTTGAAATGGAGTTTTGAAAAGAAAGGCAACTTAATTTAGTGTGAGTGAAGTATATCCGCATCTCGACAAAGAAATTAAAAAGTTCTATTTCTCGATCTGTTGACAATAATTGTTTTTGTGATTTAAAGAATTCAGACAACAAAAAAGAGATCTCATAACCAATTAAAATCAATTGTGCCATTGTCATCGATTGGGAAACCAAAGAACTTGTTGATTCTTGTGTCGCACATGACCACAAGGAATCCATTTTAACGGGAATTGTCAAAGGGTTGAAGTTGCTCAACAATAAAAGATTTTGAACTAAAAGATGTGATTTTTTAATATGATTCTAATATCATGCTTAAATTTTGTTCATCTTATAATTTAGGCCTTCCAAGACTGGTCTAAAAATATATTTTGGATATCCAAATTTGAACCCTCTAAACAAAAATAATAGGTCATGGACATAGTCGATCCAAGGCAAGCCCACCAATCTATCAGGCTTAGGTATCTCACCCGGCCACCCCTACCAACCCATCCTCTTTCAACAAAACTAAAAATTGAAATTGTGTTCCAATGTATAGTTCTTGTTTTAGGTGTAAGATGAATGAGTAGTGGCCCTAGTGGGTGGTGGTTTACAAGGATAGAAGATAAGTCCCCACATGGGAGTAAAGTCAATGTTGGATAGAAAAGAATGTAGTGAAAATTAAAATGCAAGATAAAAAATGGACCAGGAATGACCAAAATTAGCATCTTATTTAATCATTCATCATATAGATTTTAGTATTCGACCTATTAAATATGACCTTATATAGGAGAATAGTTTGACTCATTTGTGACCATTCCTTATTTGCAGGTACGGACCCAAGATTTCGAACTGGGGTGGACTCTAAAAAAATTTAGGGTGGGCATAAAACAATAACGAGAAAATTTTGAAAAAAACAAGTATATAAAAGTAAAGTTTTACCATTTTTTTTAATAATTAGATAAAAAAAACAATGAATTATATTAATTTTTTTTAAGAAATTAAGGGTAATGTCATATTTTTACCGTAAATTTTTTTTCTTTTTTCGGGTGGGCTTTAGCTTACCCGAACCCCTACATTGATTCGTCTCTGCTTATTTATTAAAGACATTTCATTTATATATGTACAGTTTTCTTAAAAAGAAAAAAAATGTATTATATATTCTTGTATACATAAATAAGTTTATTATAAATGTCACCTTGTAATACTTAAGATTAACATATTTTATTTTGTTTTAATTTTTTATTGTTGAAATAGTCAAGATGAAAATTCAAAGATTATAAATTTTTGTGCTATACTATTAAGTAGTGTTTAGTACTTAGTATTAGTTATATAAATATAAGTGGTAAGGGTTATAAATTATAAGAAAATATTATGAGTTATAAATTATATAGGTTTTTTAAAATAATTATTATATTTAATTATTTATAAATTTTCATATTTAATTTTTTTATACTAAAAAAATATAAGTTTTTGTTTACATAGATAGATAAAATATATAAAAATTAAAAATTCAAATAAATTTAAATAATTACATATTTATTATTATTTAAATTAGAAAATTAAACATGGTTAAATATAAATAAGTATTTAGTTATAATATTATATTATTATTATTATTATTATATTTGAAATATAATAAATAAATTAAAATTTTAATAATTTTATAAAACTAAAAGATAAAATACTAAACCTTATACATGTTGTAACTATAGTAAAATCATTTACTATATTATACATACCTAAATAATCATATAAATATAAATAATATTCAACCAAACAACAACTCTAATTTACTGTAAATATGGTTACTATATCTATATTCATATACCTCATAACAAAAATATCTAAGACTGTGTTTGTTATGTGGTATTAATAGGTAGATATAGGATAATAATGTTAATAGTAAATTTGGTTAATGTTTGGTTGAAATGTTTTATATAAACAGTGTAAAAAGATTATATAATTTATATATCATACTAGTAGGTACAAACTTGTACCTAATCCAACCAGTTACTAAGCTGTATAAAAATATTATTTCCATATTTATCCTATTTTTATTATATTTTTTTTCTAGAAAGTCCTCTTCTAAAAAGTTCATCCATGTTTTCCTTTTTTTAGTAAATATATATATATTTTTTCATTTTCTTCATCTTCATTTAAAATCCATGAACAGATAAATAAAAGAAATAAGTAAAAAAATTATAGATAAAAATAAAAGATTCAATATTTGTTAACATTATTTTATAACATAATACAAAATATGTTCAAAAATTACTAACAATAAAAAAATATAAATGGAGAGAAGTTATAATTAAAAAATTAAGTAAATATTTATTTAACAATTAAATTAAATTTATATAAATATAAAGGGCAAAAATGTCTTTTACATTTTATATAACATTTTTATAATACTAACCAAACACAAAATTATAAAATCTATACAATTTATAACCCTCTTATATTTTCAACCAAATACAAATAACATATATAACTTATACCTCTTAATACCCCTTTACAACTTATAACCCTTACAATTAATACTTATATAACTAATACCTTATAACAAACGCTACCTTAAAGTATTAATATTGACAAAAACAAAAACAATTCTATTAATACAACTTTAACATTAAAAAATATAATATATGAATTATGAAAAAATAAATAAAATAACTATTTTAACCTTATTTTTATGGATTCTTTTAAATTATGTGTGATCTTGGATCATATTTATAACAAAAACACCCAAGTATTGTTTTTTGCGAGGAGATAAACTATAAATATTTCTGAACAACTCACGAAAAATGATAAACTCAATGAAAGTAAATTCACGAATCAACGTGGCATACATGTGGGTAGGAGAGAATTATTTTTTAGAATGTCCTAAAACGCTTATTTCAGGTTCCGAAACGGCCTTTTCGGGTCTCAAAACGGCCATTTCGGGTTTTTTTGTCCTAAAATGGTCGTTTCGGGACCCGAAATGAGCGCTTTCGGGACGTGAAAAGATCGAATTCGTGGACTTGCTTTCGTTAAATCTTTCGTTGAGTTTATTATTCCTCACAACCCACTCATTGTTTGTTAATTTTTTTTTTGTTGGTAAACTAGTTTTAAATAAAATTAATAATACATTATTAAATAATTAAAATAAAATTTAAATATTATATATTAAAATAAAATACATTATATAAATATTAAAAAATATATATTAACATATATTATCATATTTTATCTTTATTTAATTTTATAAATATAATATGTATAATTAAAATTAAACAAATTTAATTAAATAATTCAAATACATATTATAAATTAAAATAAAAGATATTACATAAAAGATAAAACAAATAAAATAAAAAATTATTTTATCTTTATATATCTTATTGTATTCTTACAACTTAATTATCTTTATATTATATTTATTCCTAAATTAAATTTTTAAATTTATCTTTCTATAAAAATTACCTCATTTTTTAGGCTTCTTATTTATATATAATAAACAAAGTTAAAGTTAGAAATTCAAAATACTTTAAAAATAATATATATTATAATTTGAAAAACCACTTTTAACTCTATTAATAATAAGTTTAAGTAATGATTAATATTAAGACAAACAATAATAAAAAAACAAATCCACGAAAATATAAGAAGAAATACTTCCGCAAGATAACTATTTAAAATATTCGCCTTGTACTGTCCAAATAGAGTTTAAACTAGGAAACCAATTCATGTCTTAAATAGATAATTATTTAAAATCTAATATATTTTATACAATATATAAGTTTGAGTTCACATGTGTCAGAATCCAAGCAATAACTTGTTGACTTATTACCTTCTTCCTAATTTTTACTTTTAATGATGGTTATTATTTGCCTCATCTTTGATTTTAATATATGGTTCGAAATGAGTTTTTTTTTTTAAAATAATTTATAGAGGAGAAAATTTAATGATTTTAATAATTTTGAGAAATTAATAATTATTTTTGTTAAAAAATATAAAAAAATATTAATATATATAAATAAAATATAATATAATAATTTAAAATAAAATATATTTTAATATTTTAATTAATAAATTTAGTGATTTAATTAATTAGAGAAATGAATAAAATAATGTTTAATTTGATTAAAGTTATTAAAATAATTAAAATAAAAAAATGCACAATTCCAATATAAAGCAAGGCCCAATTCAATTAGAAAGAGAGATGAGAAACTCAAATATAACAAAAACTGAAAACACTCTTTTCTATAGAATATAATAACAAATCACCGATCTTCTCAATCATTCATATACAAATTTATCAATATGATTATTTTTTTTATAACGTTGTAATGCAGTTTTAATAGGTTAATATTGGGGAGAGAAAATATTTGTAACAAAAAAGTAGTGAATGTAATAATGTGAAATAATGATAAAATTTACTCACCAAGTATAATTAATTTTGAAGAGTATGGAAAAAGTTAACAAAAAGTTGAGAAACAAATTTGAAAATAAAATTTAAAGAATAAGAAGAGAGTAAAAAAAATATTTTGTTATAAAGAAAAAGAAAGTTAATAATTATGGAAAAGATAAATTAAAATAATATTGGAGTGAAGTATGGGTTAGGGAACCTAAATAATGTATTTATTATAAATTTATAATTATGTAAAATTTGAAAAATCATTATAAACTTTAATAAATAAATAAATAAATATATATATTAATATTAATATTTGGGTATTGGGTTTGAGTTTTGCGTACTTTTCATTCCCAAACCTGATCGGATAATCATTTTTATTTCTCATCTCCGACTTCAAACCCGATTTAAAATACTCGAGCCCGACCATTGGGTACTCACAGATATTGAGTATACAAGTACTCATTGTTATTCCAATACAGATCTGTGTATTGGCTCGGGTAAGCTGAATTCCATCTCAAATTATTTTTTATGGTACAAATGTGATACTACTTCCTATTTTTTAAATTTGTTTTAATTTAATGCACTATTATTTTTATCTAATTTAAAAAAAAGAAAAAACTTACATTCACTTACTCTCGTTTTACCCATAATTTTCTCGTTTTTATTTTACGCTCACCCCAAAATTTTTTCAACCGCGCCCTAACTCGAATTCCTAAATTTTCGTCCCTAGTTACAACAAAATTTTCTATTATTATTTAGAGAACTATTCAATAATAGATGATTTAAATAGAATTTCAAACCTAACTTTTGATGGAAATTTTCAAACAATGACACTCTGGGATGTGATTAATACTAAGTAGAAAAATGAGTTAATAAGTATAGATTTTGTGCTTGTTGATCAAGATGTAAGATGTAAGTAATATTTGTTGGGTTTAGATGACATTTCTTGCTAATATGTTATTTGTTAAATTTGTGTTATTTATTTAAATGTGACCACATTTTTTTTTATTTTTAATGGGTGCAACCATTCACTATAGCATACACCACCAATATGTTAAGAGATTTAGGTATAGAACGCTTATACATGCTTGAAAATATTTGAGTTGTCTTAGTCAGTTTGAACTATAAAACTGTTGAAAATTATTTAATTTTTTTTTCACATACGGGACAAAGATGCGACGTGTTGATGACACATGCTTAGAAATTTTTGGTCTAACTAAAAAATTGATCATATAATTTGATGACCGACTTTTTTATCTTTGTGTTATGAAGTGGTTCTTACTTGGTTAACAAATGTTGGAAATGAAACTATAAGTCATACTGGTGGTCATTCATTGTATAGACGAATCATTTACTTACAATATGAGAGGTATTAATATTGTTAAAATATATTTACAAAAATTGTATTGTATGATATTTTAATTAGATGGGTCATGTTTAATATATAGATACTATATTAAATTAATAAGAAAACTAATATAATATTGTGATAATATTTTACAATTATAGTATTCTATATTACAACATCCCACCTTAAACTTAAAATGAAAAAAACTAAGACAACTTGAGGTTGAAAATGAGTTTCTAAATTATTGATGATATAATTTTTAGCTTGATGAACTCGTGAGTATTGAGATTATCTAACGATGTGATAACAATGCATTGTCTAAAAATAATCCAACGAAGAAAGTAAAATCCAATGGGCATTTAATTATGTGTAATTTTTTTAAAGTGGCGTATTTAGCTATTTTTCACTTTTAAAATAAACTGAATATTTTAGCCTTTCATTTTTAGTATATTTAAAATTAAGTATATAAAAATAAATAATTATATATATGCGTTATCAAATATACTTATATTAAAGTAATTCATATATTATATTAAGTGATAATTTAATTTATCAAACACTTTATTAATCTTTATTTTTTATGTTTTAATTTATGAAAAAATAAGTTACTTTGAATAAAAATATTGTGTAATTTTTTAAAAAGTATTTTTAATAATTAAAAAATATAATTGAGGTGCTCAATATAGATTTATAAAATATTATATAGGATTTTGTGACATTATTAAATGAATGAAAATGGCCTATAAAGAAGGAGGAGGAGAAGTTAGATAATTAGACGACAATGGAGATGAGAACTTTGGTCTTCGTCTTCCTCTTGATTATCGATATTGTTTCTAGTAAGGGGGCAATTATAAACCTCTATGTCATAAAAATTTATTAAGTTGATGAATTTTAATTAATTAAACTAATTGAATTACATAGTTGAGCATGGTTAAATCATTTGTAGAGGCTAGGCTTTGCTTGTCATGTCATAGAGCCATGGATTCCATGGGTTATGTCTAAGTGACCATAACAACAGCCATGTGTCTCAGCGCGAGTGTTTCACATACGACAATTGAGCTGGTTTACTATCATAGAGAGGTTAATAACAGGTGCAATCGTCACCGGTGAAACACTCATTGAGACAGTTGTGGTCTTCCAATATATCCCATGGAATCCATGGCTCTATGACGTGCAAAGTGGAGTCTTTGTAAATGGCTTAACCGTGCTCAACTCTATAACTCAATTAGTTCAATTAATATTGATTCTTAATAGGTTTATAATGTGCATTACCAGAAGAAAAATCGATAATCAGGAGGAAGTAGAAGATGATTATAGGTCTTTTTCATTTATTTAATAAAGCCATAAAATGGTATATAATATTTTATAAATATATATTGAGGACCTCAAATATTTTTATTTATCATTAAAAATTCTTAAAATCAAAATTAAATTACATTATTTAATTTTATTTCATTTAAAGTAACTTATTTTTTTTTATAGAATAAGCCAACAAAAAAAATAAAGATTAAGAAATTGTTTTATAACTTAACTTATCAATTAATTTAATATATATATATATATATAAAATAATTTTTAATTTGAATTTTCTTTGTTTCTCGGGTCGAGAGTTACATTTAATTTGGATATATATATATGTGAGAGTAAATGAATATTTTAGTTGGATCGTGGGTTGATCCGTTCATAAATTTTAAACGGTTAAAATTAAAATTAAAAATGTTATATGTATGTTTCGAACTTGTAACATAACAAAGTATGTGCAATTCTTTAACCAAGTTTGATTGTCATGTGGTTTGTCAATGGATAATATGTCGATAACAAATCAGAGTTGTTACAAAATACGAATTAAACATTTGATTGATCAAAGTATGAGGTCATGAGGTTAAATATCAATTGAGATTGGTGGTTTGTTTTCCTAGGGATAAGAGGCATATGAAATTGTGATTGGAATGCGGTTTGCCAAATGATAAGAGGTCGGTAACAAAAGATGGTAAGGTCACAAGATTAGAGGTCGATTATGTACAGTTAAAATTGTCAACGATTTTTGACATCACAATGATGGCTAAAATAATTTAAGTATCTTAATTTGTTTTTATTGATTATTAGTTGGTCTTAAACTCTTTTAAGACCGAAATTAACTTTAAAATTTTGTACTAATGTTACAAATTATAATTTATATTAAACAAAGAAATGTAGTTTTATTTTAAAATAAAGCAATTATATGTGTATAATTACTTTATTTTAAAATAAAGTAATTATTATATATATATATATATATAAAATAACGATTAATTAAAAATATGTTGGTTTATTCACGCGCTTTATATAGACATTCACTATCTCCTAATTAGAAAGAATACTATGTTTATTCATGAGGTTGAGTCAATTTACTAATTTTATCTATCACTTAAAAATCAGTTATATTAACTGATCTTGTAGATTGTGTCGTATTTTTTAAATGAAATAAAAAAATTACCAGACTTTAGGTTTTTAACATGTCATCGTCACACATCATAGTTTTCTTTGTATTTTGTATTTTATGTAGGTGGACATCATCGTTTTGTTTTTTTGTTTTTTTTACGAGGATGATAAACTCAACAAAAGATTTCAGGAAAGTAAGTCCATGAATTCGACGTGGCCTGTCAAGTTGTTCCCACGTCCCGAAAGCGCTCATTTTGGGTCCTGAAACCACTCATTTCAAGATAAATTTTTATTTTATTTTTTTGTCCCGAAAGGGCCATTTCGAGACATTATGAAGCCGTTTCGGAATTTGAAATAAGCGTTTCGGGATATTTTGAAAAATTTCTCTCTTACCCACATGTTATGTCACTTTGATTCATGAACTTATTTTCGTTGAATTTTGGGATGATTTTATTATTTTTCTTATTTTATATAGGTGAAATCTATATCTTCTTTCATTTTCATTGACACACAGATCTATCTTATAGCTTCATATATGAACTACATAAATATTCTTATTCTAAATTTTCCTGACAAAAACATTAAACATTTAAGTAATGAATCTGTTAGATATTCTTGTCTTGAAAAATAACAGAAAAATATATACATACGATGTTACAAATAAATAAGAATAAAATAAGATATACGAAGAACAATATCACCGTATTTGATGGTTGATTCGAGGCATGTGTTAGACACATTTCCCTTAAAACAGTTCCACCGTCTCCCCATGTGCTAGAGCTTATCACAGATGGCTGTCTCCCTGGGTACAACGAATCTAGTAGTGATTCAGCACCGGAATCACTACACAACGAGCTTGATAAAGTACCTGAACTATCACCGGGTTTCAACGGAAAAATCGAACACAGAACTCGAAGAACACTCACAAAATAAGAAGAAGACTTTTGGAATTCTAGAGTGAGAAAAAATGAAAATGAAGAAGTATTTGTAAAATGAATAATGAATGGGTATATATTGCTGAGAATTAAACCTGTAAATAAAACCATCCAACGTTTATTAGCAATAAATATCGCTCATTCATTTGTTAATTAATCCATAACTAATTAACATTAGCCTATACGTTGATTTGCAGAAATGCAATGTTAGACATTCAATGCTAATGCTAGCTAATTGAAGAGTCCATACGTTAGCCAATAGGCCAATTAAAGCTAAATGTTTATCCTAACATTATGCTTTAATTTTCTAATTAGGCATTAAATATTAATTAAACAATTAATATTTAATTATAATTTGGATTAAATTCACCGTTAATTCACGTTTGAATTTGTGTGAATTTTATTTAATTTTATTTATTTACAATCTTATTTCCATTCATTAATGGAATTAGCTTAATTCCAACAATCCCCCACATTAATAGAAATTGAAAGATTAACCCGGTGAAATGTTCAACAGTTGAATTCTACATAGGATAGGTAGGTGTAACCCTTTGAACCTTCCCTTGTGAAAACATATAACTTTACTAGCTGATTAGTAGACTCGATGTCCTTGAACTATTCTGCCTTTTGTGTAAACGATTACACACTTTCACATAGAATTCTCCCTAATACATGTCAAGCTCTCATGGTTGTGTCCATTTTGGCCATGGAACACGCGCCTGGTTCTGTGAGAGGGTCTAGAATTGAGCCGTGCAATTCCTTCAAAGCGGCCCCACTTCTCCCTCACATAGGTGATCTCTTTGTTCACAAAGAGTCATTAAAAACGATATGCTTATCCTCGTCAAAATATATATTGTTTCATTATAGGATTAATTCTCAACAATAATTTTCCAAGTCAGTACAATTAGGTTGTCCCATTGAACCTAGTTCTTGGGATCTCCAGTCTGCATAGGTTGGGTTTTCCTTCATACCAACTTATAGTAGGCTAATGTTTCACAAGACTTCAAACTATCTCTCTATTCAATAATCTGATTAATGGATCCACAATGTTATCTTTGACTTACATAGTCAAATTTGATAACTTCATTAGAGAGTATAGTCTAATGACATTATGTCTAAGACGTGTATGTCTAGACTTGTCACTGACTCTAAGCTTGTCCAATTTATAATTACTTTCACAATAATTAGAAATTTATGTTGGTACATTCTTAGTTAACCTTGGAACATCTTCTAATAAGAAGCATAGTCATCCGTACATGCTTATCATTTATTTTTTTTATAGAAATATTGTTTACTTGGCTAACTAGTAGACAAAATGTCTTTGAACTATTCTGCCTTCGTGTAAACGATAATATATTTTACATAAAAACATTTTATTTTTCGACATAAGTCAAAAATATAGATTATAACGTTTAATCTATCCATCATAAGTTTCTTAGAAGATTTCTATACGTAGATTGCACTTCTAAGTGTAAACATATTCACTTTAAGACATAAAGTCTTTCATTTAATAATATCAATATATCATTTGATAATAAAATGATATTTCGTTTAGTTCAATTCATATCCTTTATGGATTTAATCATTTTTATCGTAATTTTCAACGATCAAAATATTGTACAAAAGACACGTAATGAAATAATTTTCATTATCTTCATGATATATATAATTGTCACATCCACTTTTTAATAAAAGTATGATCAAATTTTCATATCATTATTATAAAATTTGTTATAAGTCATATCAAGACTTTATAAACTTTCTTTTTCATTTAATTCATAAAATCCTTTTGAAGACATTGGTTCTTCAATGTTTTATGAAATAATGTCAAAATATGACACGTTTCTTGATTTCAAAATACTCAAATCTAAAATATTGATTTGAACACCAACTCAGCAAATATAAACAAGACATTTTCTTGTTATTTCTTTCTTTTTGTAAAGTTGCGCAACTTTATCTTTTATAGAGAACATATTTCTCTATCAATAAATTATCTTTTTATTTATCATAATATACACAATTAATTTTGTGTTATAATCAATAAAAATATTTGCCCCCACATTCGTGTTGGTACCATTTTTTAAATCACACACTTATATATATGATTTAAATAAATGATTTTCTAATCAAGAAATTGTCACACAATTCTTTTACAAATTTCTTTTGTTATACTTATCATACAATAAATAAGATAACTATATCATAAATATTTAATTGAATAAAATATAATTTCTATACAATAGATTAGAATGTTTATTCATTTATAAATCATTCTTCACATAATCTCTACATAAGAAATTAAAATATTTAATCAATTAAAATATTTATTTTAACACTTCATTTCTATAAAAGAAATTAGAATATTTAATCAAATAAATATTCACCGTATCACATGATTTCTACAAAAGAAATCATAATATTTCAAGCATCTTTGACCGAAGTCGCTCAAATATTTATTTTCGCTTGCACATTTGCATCCCATAATATCGGCACGTTTGCCATATTATTCTCAAATCAAACAAGACTTTCCTTGTAATTATTTGATTTCAAAATTATCAAATTAAGTAAGTCTTAATGATGCGTTGAACAATGTATATCAAATATATTATATTAAACCAAAATTAATATATCCATATATATGATATTGTATATTATTACTTCATGAATTTTTGTCACCACAACAAAACAACTATAATATATATAGTCAACAACATAGAAACGTAATCAAATAAATAATATGTCATATATTATTAAACAAATATATATACAATTTCATTTATCATTAAAAATACGTTTAAAATATACATGATAATTAATTAGAATATTAATTATTACACTTAATTAGAATGTTGATCATTTATCTTTAATCGAATATAAAACTAACTAATTATAAAAATAAATATTAATGTCATCAATTATTCGTTTCTTAATTAATTAGATGACTTTTAACATTCTATAACAATTCTTTGTCAATCAAAGAACACAATTTGTGACAAATTTCAAAATTATCTATTAAAATAAAAATAGATAGAAAATAAATCTTAATTTATATATGTATATAAATTTCTAGATGATCATACTTATTATGAATGAACATGAATCATCATATTATTAGCTAATATGCATGATATATATAAATAATCACTTAGCAATATAATCAAATAAAACATAACTACAAACGTACTTCATGTCTTAATCGAAGTAATTACATTATCGTGTTATGAACGATAATCCACGTGAAGCGACAATGCTCAAAACAAATCTAGGTGGATCATTCTCACCGAGATAATTTTTGCGAAAATATTTCGACTTACATAATTGTCTCTTTCAATGTATGATTAGAATAAGTTCTAACACAAACAACTTATTTAATCTTAAGAAATTAAAATTTCTATACTCAATTTATTTCATAATTTCTACATAAGAAATTATAATGATTTCAACATTCATAATTAATGTCAATTAGACAAATCATGTTTTTTTTTATAAGAAATCAATATCGACCTCATTCATCTTCAACATCATGGATAGAGTCATTTTAAAAATCTGATTTCTACCAAGAAATTATTGACTACCCATTCATCTCATAATTTCTATACAAGAAATTGGAATGGTTTCAACATAAATGATTAGTGTCATTTTATAACACATCAGATTTCTTATGAAAGAAATCATTGGCTCCATTCATCTAATAATTTCTATAAAAGAAATTTGAATGGTTCCATCAAAGAAATTCTTATGAAAGAAATCACTGGCTCCATTCATCTAATAATTTCTATAAAAGAAATTTGAGTGGTTCCATCAAAGAAATAATAGAATAAATGGTATTCGAACTAGGGACCTTTCGCCTCCTCACACCCTTGCGTCTGAACTTTGAATCACTGTGCCAATGCACCCGTTTATTGTTGTATTACCTTTTACTGTTTACGACCTTTTATCTTCTATTTAGAGAAACTTATTTTTCTCTTATTTTTGACTTAAACTCTGTCAACCAAAATTGATAACTTAGTATCATAATCAAACGATAAATATATAAGACAATTTATATGTACATATATAAATAGACTATATTTCGTTAATAATCAACATATCACATTCTTATTAATCATCATGTTAATTAATTTAAGAATGTATATATATATATATATATTATAATTAATTATTTTAAAACTGAAACCATATGTTTTAATTATAATTAATTTTAATTACTATTAAATATAACCACAAATTTTATTTTATTTTGAAAATTATAAGTTGACCTTTTAGTTACTTTTCATTTATTAATAATAATAATTCTAGTAACTCTCAAACTTTTAATGAAAAAGAAAACAAATTATTGTTTTCTAAATTATTTTCAAGATAACATTTGTATATTGAATATACAATTTTTTTTTTCTTGAGAAAATTTATATGTCAAACATATATCAGCTTATAAAATTAAGCTTTTAATAATACAAGAAAAAATATTAATAATTAACATTATACGTGTATAATAAAGACTTATCTTTATTAGTCGATTCTTCTTCTTATTAAGATGAATAATTTCAACTTGTCGAAATGAGTCATCAACTCTTTTGCAACATCGTGACTCGTATATCTGAAACATCAAAGACAAAGATTTTCAACGGCAAAAGCTACTAAATAACTTAGCACATTAAACTGTTTTAAGATTGTTAGATATTCTTGTCTTGAAAAATAACAGAAAAATATATACATACGATGTTACAAATAAATAAAAATAAAATAAGATATACGAAGAACAATATCACCGTATTTGATGGTTGATTCGAGGCATGTGTTAGATACATTTCCCTTAAAACAGTTCCACCGTCTCCCCATGTACTAGAGCTTATCACAGATGGCTGTCTCCCAGGGTACAACGAATCTAGTAGTGATTCAGCACCGAAATCACTACACAACGAGCTTGATAAAGTACCTGAACTATCACCGAGTTTCAACGGAAAAATCGAACACAGAACTCGAAGAACACTCACAAAACAAGAAGAAGACTTTTGGAATTCTAGAGTGAGAAAGAATGAAAATGAAGAAGTATTTGTAAAATGAATAATGAATAGGTATATATTGCTGAGAATTAAACCTGTAAATAAAACCATCCAAACGTTTATTAGCAATAAATATTGCTCATTCATTTGTTAATTAATCCATAACTAATTAACATTAGCCTATACGTTGATTTGTAGAAATGCAATGTTAGACATTCAATGCTAATGCTAGCTAATTGAAGAGTCCATACGTTAGCCAATAGGCCAATTAAAGCTAAATGTTTATCCTAACATTATGCTTTAATTTTCTAATTAGGCATTAAATATTAATTAAACAATTAATATTTAATTATAATTTGGATTAAATTCACCGTTAATTCACGTTTGAATTTGTGTGAATTTTATTTGATTTTATTTATTTACAATCTTATTTCCATTCATTAATGGAATTAGCTTAATTCCAACAGAATCATCATATGACTGACATGTTATTAGGATCTTCTTCATAGCCACCTTAGTTCAGTTTATTATCTTGCTTCTGCACACAGCTCCATAACCGCCTTCCTCGATAATATTCTTGGCGGAGAATCAATTGTGGAGAGATAAAGGTCTCTTAGAGTAAACTAATGACCCATCTAAGTTGAGAGGATTTATGAAATCCAATCAATAGCACCATCTTCTCCATCGGACTGAGTTGAATGTCCATAAGACTGTGAAGAAGACGAAGACTGCTTCAGTATCGTCCCCAAATCGCCACCACCATCTTCTCCATCGGACTGAGAACTGAAATGTTGTGTCCCACATCATGTATCGTGTTACATTTGATATTATTTCTTTCAGATGTCTTTTATTAATATTTTATCAATGTAAGGACACTATATAATATATATATATATAATAATGCTTAATTTTTAAAGTGTCTGGATTGCCGGGTCGAGAGATGTGGTTAATTTGGATATATGTGAGAGTAAATGGATACTTGGGTCGGATTGTGGGTTGACTCACCCATAAACTTAAAACGGTTAAAAATGAAATTAAAAATGCTATAGGTATGATTCGAACTTGCAAACTAACAAAAACAAGTACAACCTTTTAACCAACTAAGCTAATAACACTTTATATTTTAAATTCAACCCAAAATTTGATAAACGACATTTTAACAATATAAGTTCAACTTTTTAACTAACTAATCTCTATATATATAATGATGCTTAATTTTTAAAGTGTCCGGATTGCCGGGTCAAGAGCTATGTGGTTAATTTAGATATATGTGAGAGTAAATAGATACTTGAGTCGGATTGTGGGTTGACCCGCATATTAAATTTTACCGTAATATTTTTTCACGATTTTTTATATTATTACTCGTGCAAATGTACGAGATACATGCTAGTTAGACTAATTTCATTAGGTGTATGTTGATATTTTGTACTAAAGTACTTTATAGTTTCTCTTTAATTACAAGTTGGCCGTGAGCCATCGGTATTCTTTTCTATCTCCCTTTGTCTATCTATTTCGATCTTTTATCTTCTCTTCTCCCTCAATCTCGTCTATCTTCTTTCTTTCTAGTTATATTCATAACGAGACACTACACTTGGTATGAGCATCTTCATTCCTAATGACGATTACAATATCAATAAGTTCAGAAGAGGTGAGGATAAATTCTGAATCGGCTGGAGGCACTTGAAAGAGATCACCAAGATTTGAAAAAAAGATGTTTATGATAATTCTCAAAGTTTCAGGAAATTGAAAAGGAGCAATTGAAACAATCTTCGGATCTTCTTGAAATATCGAAGAACATGGTGAATATTAACAAAACAATGGAACTCTTGTTGAAGCAAATGTCGGATGGATTTTTTCATTAAGATGACAATGAAGGTCCAAGAACGCATTTACAAGATGAAGGGGTGCAAAAAGAAATCATATTTCAAGTGGATAACTCTTCTTGAATTTTGCCAGGACCACCATTACAAGAAACTTCCCCGGGGCAGCCTAACCAAACCCAAGGTTGGTCATTAGCAAAGCAGTTCAAAATGGAATTGGTTCATTTTGACGGTAGTAATCCATGGTGCTGGATAACTAAGATTATGAGATTCTTTGAAAATCTTTCACATAAAAGATGATGACAATGTGGGTTATGCAGCTTATTATTTGGAGGGATCACCGGATATTTGGTTGACAAATTATTCGATAGGAGGGATAATATCATGGATTGAATTCTTGGAGGCAATCTTGACTAACATTTCAAGAAAAAGAACATTGAGACGTGATTGTGTAATTTAATCAAATTCGTCAGGAAGGTGAACTAAGAAACTACATTTTGAAATGAATGGAGTTAAGAGCTCTTTCGGCGAGATACATGACGCCACAAACAAATGATTAATATACTCGCAGTTTCTTGGGAGGATTGAATGTTAAAATTAAAACGTGATTAATTTGTTACAACCTACTTACCTACTTCTATAAATCAAGCTATTAAACTCACCAGAATTCAAGAACAAAATTGAGAGGATACTAACAAAAAGGTGAAGCTTAATGTGTTCCGACAAAACTGTAAGTACGTTGCCAAAAGGGTTTAATGGTATGCCACCACAAGTGGTCATTCTACCAAGCTACAAGGGAAAAAGGACTATGTTACAAATGTGGGGATAAATATACAAAAGATCATAAATAGGGGCGGAGCCAAGTACAAGCCGGCCCGGGCTGTAGCCCGGGTAGTCCCAAACAGACTATATGTAATTAATCAATAACGACAGTACATTACCGTCGTTATTGATTATTTCCCGCTGCTAAAAGGTATTGGCGACAAACTAGCCCGGATAAATTTTTTAATAAAAAATCAGCACGGATAGGTTTCAAATCCTGGCTCCGCTCCTATTCATAAATCAAAGTTCCACAAATATGTTTATTAGAAGGCGATAATTAAGAGATGCAATCAGTATTTGCATCTATGGAGTAAGATGAGCAAATTTGGGTCGAAACTCAAAATAGAACTTTAAAATAATGGGAATGTTGTATCCCACAGCATGTATCAGGGCACATTTAATATTATTTTCTTTGGTCGTCTTTTATTACTATTTTATCATTATAACGAGACTATATAACATTAGACTAGTTTAATTATGAGTATCTTGATATTTTGTACTAATGTACTTTGTCGTTTCTCTTTAATTACAAGTTGGCCGTGAGCCATCGGTATTCTTTTTATCTCCTTTATCTATCTATTTCGATCTCTAATTTTCTCTTCTCCCTCAATCTTGTCTATCTTCTTTCTCTCTAGTTACATTTATAACGAGACACTACATGAAACCTTCAATTGATGAACTGCATTAGCTTACATTATCAACACCATCAATTGATTTGCTATTGATTTTCTATTAAGAAGATGGTGAACCAACATCTTCTCTAAGCTTCTCTCGTTCCATTTATTGTGATTTACAAAGATTAAACGTTCAGGAATTCTAACCCTATAAATATTGTTAGGATCGGGGACGCCCTTGGAGGACCGGGAGTGTTTCCGGTTTCAGGAAGGGTGGCCGATTACAACACACAACACACTTTGGTGAAAGTCCGGTTAGAGACTATAACCGTTCTCAGCACTTCGCAAACTATCACAGACTCTTGAACCGGGTTCAAGGGCGGAAATGTCTGTTTCAGTCTGAAGCAACGTATGCGACTTAGATGATGTTTAGGGGGAGTCGGTTTTAGAAATATGAGTGGACCGGTTTTTGATATAAGGAGTAAGATTGTTTTTGGTTTGTGGTTAGGTTAGGTGAGTAAGCAGTAAATAAAGGAAATAACACGAGACAAGATTTTTTATGGATGTTCGGAGCAAACTCTCCTACGTCACCCCTTCTTCTCAGGTTATGAGAAGGATCTCCACTAACTTTTAAAGTTACACAATAACACAGCCGGTCGAGCCCAGCTCGCTACTCGCCGGTTACACCAATTCACTCTTGATGTAATACACAAATACAACACAAACACACACAAACAAGACGTCCGGTTAATGACAACGATTTTGGATCGCGCGTAAGTTTTCTTTATCTCTCTAAGATTTTCGTAACTTGTGTCGCCATTAATGAGGTCGCTTAGTCTTCCTTTTATAGTGAGGACGATCCCAACGGTTACTTTCTTCTCTCACCGTGGGATTGGTCAATCCAGCGTCACGCCGGTGCAGGAAGTTGCTTGCACGTTTCACCTTCCTCAACACTTGGCAAGCATGCAGACACTCCTTAGGTAAAGATGATGTTTCCGGTTTGCAGATTCGGACACGTGTCAGGCATGCACCTTCCGGTTGTCAACGTCGGATCAGTAAATCATCATTGCTTTCCTCGCATGTTTCTGATCGGATCTTATCTTCTTTTATCCCTTCGATACACGTCTATCTCGTCATATTACGTCATCTCTGCAGATTGTAGTTTCCGGTTGTTTCTTACACAGTATAGTCCGGCTGAAATGTAAACTTTGTCTTTGCTAGCCGGTCTCTTGAGAGAGTTAAATCCGGTTCCTCTGATCTTGACTTGATCACTTGGAACTGGATTTCTTTGAGTTGTTCAACATCCGGTTTATGAGGCTCCAGCCGGTTTATACAATTCGATCTGTTCCTGCACATAGAAGTTAATAGTTGTTTAGTTTTTCTGGCCGGTTCTAAAAATTAACTTACTTAATTTTTCTTATCAATTTCTCCCTTTTTGATTATTTAGAATAAATATTCAAAACTTGTAATGTATGGCTGATTTGAAAATTAACTTACTTAATTTTTCTTATCAATTTCTCCCTTTTTGATTATTTAGAATAAATATTCAAAACCTATAATGTATGGCCGGTTACAAAAATTAACTTACTTAATTTTTCTATCAATTTCTCTCTTTTTGATTATTTAGAATAAATATTCAAAACTTGTAATGTATGGCCGGTTTGAAAAATCTGTTTAACAATTTCTCCATATTTGATATTTTTCTGTTTAAGAAAAATTTCAAAACATGTTTTGATTTTTCAAAGGATATTTAGGAAATTAATAACGTCAAAGTATGATAAAAACGACTAAGTTCTGAAACCAAATCAAACATAGATAAATTGTTCTTAAGGAAATAAAAGAAACTAAGGTTTGGATGGTCCCCCTTTTCAATTTCTTTTTCCTTCCACCTCCTTTCCTCTTCTTCCCTGTCTCGTCGTTCAGCGTCGAATTGTCATCCGACCCATACACTAGAGATGCCGGGAGTTCGTTTCCCGAATCCAAAACCGCCGCAGACTGGTTTTGGTGGGCGAGACGTTTGAGCAACAGTCGGTCTGGAGCTTGGGATTGCGGTTGAAATGTCGACTACTTTCTTCTTACACCGGTTGAGTTCTTCGAGGTCCTCTTCTTCTTCTTCGTCAAGAGGTTCGGCGTTTAGACCGACCAGTTCGATCTCTCTTCGACTGTTTTGTTCTGCCCGCTTCATCACCTCTGAAACCGCTTTTCGCTTGTTCTTATTCCTTGTCTTCATAGCGTGCGAGGGTTGAGCCGGTATGGATTCTTGGAGAGCTGCCTGTTCTTCCTCATTGCACTACTTGGCCAACTCATGATCTTTTTCTTTAATTTCCTTCCTTAACCGTTCCCTTTCCCTCTCTTCGTCCCGAAGTCTCTTTGCAGTTTCGACATCAGAATTGATTTGCTCTTGAGTTTTGGTCACTTGGAGTTTGGACAACTCCCCAATCTGAGCAGCCATGGCCTGCAACATATCTACTAAAGGAGCGGTTGCGGTTTGGACAGATTCTGCGATCAATGATTTGACTGAATTTTGTACGGCTTCATCTATCATCGACCTGATCGATGTTTGAGCGGTGTTGGCCATTTCGGTTTGAACTGATCCGCGGATAGTGTTTGTCAGGTTGGTTTCAACGGTTGCAATCTTCTCATCGGTTGCAATGCTGTAGTTCCCAAGGCAAGAAATAAGTGTATCGATCACTACTTGCTTTACCTGCTCAAGTTCCGGAGCCTTATCAGTTTGAGGAGGGTCGCTGCCTCAGTTTTCTACTGTCATGGAGGTCTCCCCGGTAGCAAAGAAAGGTTTGCTTTGATATAAGCTGGCATGGGTTAAATGATGTCTGCAATCGTTCCTCCACTTTGCTTCGAGCCGGTCAACACTTTTAATGAGTTTTTCACGCACTGGTGAAACCGTTCAAACATTCTCGATTCAATAGGAGTTAAAGCTGCTCCTTCTGCTTCCCTCAATGCATCTTCTACTATTTGTAACCGGGCGTATTCGTGAATCACCGCAGTTTTGCTGAATGCGGCTTGGATAACATTGGTACCTGCCAGCTTGAGAGCTAGTTCTTCTAATTCCAAGAGTTTCTCCCAGTGTTTATTACCGCTCATCTCCGGGATCATATCTGACAACTTTGTCTCACAACGGAGTTTGACCCATAAGTGATATGGTGATATCAACTCACCAGCATCTTTGTCCATATCCCTAAGGAGCTGCTCAAACATCTCCTCCTCTTCTTCTGCAGAAATGACGACCTCGGCCTCGGTTATAATCTCAGGTTGGGAACCGGTTTGCATGACACCTTTTCCCTTTACCGCGGAATCTTCGAATAAAACCTCTTTGCCATTGTTAACCTGAACTGGACCTTCAGGTGTTAAAGTTGAATCAGCTGGCCCATCTTGGGCCGATTGGAGCGTTGTATCGATTGGAACAGACTTGTTCCCCGCTGAACCGGATGGTTCTTTTTCTTCAGTATTTCCATCCTGAGCCGGAGGGGTGATGTTCACAGTTTTGGCCGTTTCTTCGACCAAATGAATTTCACTCTGACCGTGTATCTCAACCTGATCAGCTGGCTTAAGACGACTTGACACATCGTCTTCGGTTTCCTTAGCAATGTTTTGGACTACGTCCACAATGACTTCTGAGGTATTTAAATCTACGTCGGCCATTATCTCGTCGATGTTCTTGTTAGGAGATTTGGAGTTTTCAGAGTGAATACTAACCTCTACTGCCTCCTTTGATGTTGACTCGGTTTCTTGGCTCCCCGAGGGTTCGGTTTGCCTTGGTGATTGAGAGTCGACATGGATGGGTGAACGGTGTTGATGGGAATAGGTTGAAAGACGTCTCCAGTTCTCTTTGGCGAATGATCCGAGGAAAGAGTTTTCTCGGAGTCAGCCGGCTTGTTGGAGCTCTTCTTTGCGGACGACTTCTTCCTTCCCTTTTTGTTCTGGGAGGCCCCGGCTTGAACCGCCTTCCCCTTAGGATTTTCTTGTTTCGAACCTTCTTCAGCCGGAGCGGATGAACTGGTTCCCTTTGAAGACTTCGTTTTGGATGACTTCGGTTTAGCCGCTTTGGCAGTCTTCTTGCTCATTGGATATGAGTTAAGAATGTTAGAGGGTGGGAGCGGTTCACCTTAACTAAGTTCCACATTAAGGAACTTAAGAATTTTGACGATTTGCATCGCGTAAGCCTGAACCCGGCCATCCTTCTTTATTACCATCTCACAGAATTGTTCGAAAATAACGGCTCCCCAATCTATCTTGTCACCGCGGACAATCGCCATCATCATTTTAAGCTTAAGTTTGGTCAGGTTATCGAAGTTACCTCCTCTACACTAAATTGAACGAGAGATTATATTCAGCAACCACTTGAACTCCGGTTTGAGTTTGTTCTTCCGGCTTGAGTGAGTCACCAGATCCTAATCGTCAGCCGATATCACCAAACGGACCGCGTTGGATTCTGCATCGGTCAGGCTAGTTTTGAAGTCCAACCCGGTATTTGGCAAACCGAGTGCTTCAGAGAATAGGTCCTCCGTGATATTCACCTCTTTGCCGCTGACGGTGGCGGAGACTTTCCTCTTCGTTAAAGTCGCCGTTGCCGGACCAACGGGTGCACGACGAACGAACCAGACAAGAACGCTTCCAATCCCAAATCTCTTAGAGATTTAAGCACGACCTTGTTTTCCTCCCCGACGTGTTCGTCGATGTCGTTGAAATCGACCTGCAACATCCATTGAAATGGTGCTTTACCTAGAGTCATGTTGATCTTGTGAATGAAAAGGATGAAGAACAGCGATGAACGGAAGTTAGAGAGCCTTTGAAGATTTGAGAATTTTTAGAGAGAGAAAGCTTGTGTAGAGAATGAACTGTTCTGAACTTATATAGGAGGCGGTTTCGAACGGTTGGAAGACGAACTGTCACTTGATTATATTTTGGCGCCAACTTTCCCTCCAAAAGTTACTGCAGTAACTTTCGGCGGTAAATGCGGAGAATACAATGGGTGGTAAATTTGTGCGGTAAAACCGTGGGCGGTACGTTTTTCAAACTTTTCATTTTAATTTACCGGAAGCTTTGTTAACCGGAAGTTTCGTTTAACATGAAGTTTTATTGAATTCAAAACTGGAAAGAAAGATATTGTGAATAACCGGAGACATTAAAAATTAGAAAATTTTATAACTAAGTTAGAAAGAGTAGTGAAGCGGTTTTCGGTTGTACAACAAAATGACCAAAAACCGGAAAGAAAAACAAACAACTTAGTCTAGATCGATCCAATCCCCTTCTACCATTCTGACAAGCCACTTGGTCACGGTGTTGTCGGGTGTCCGTTCCTCAATCCTCGATATTCATCTATTTAGCATGGATAGAGTCAGAGTGTTGGCCGGTCCGACAGGGACACCAGGCCCAAGGTTGCGGCGATGAGTCTCCAAAAATCGATTGATTTGTGGAGCGAAACCGACCCTTCCTCTTGGAGCGGTTATGAGCTGCTTCAAGTTGTTGAAGAGGTAGGAGGACCAGTTGATTGGCGATTTGCGGATGATGGCTATCATGATGTCGAAAGCCTCCCGGTTATAGTTTTGGTTTGGCATTCAGCCCATGATAGACCGCTGAACCAAATCATGAAAGACTTGGTAGTGAGGAGCGAGTTTTTCTTTCTTCCCGTGGTCGTCGACCGGTTCGATGGAAGAGGAGAAGATATAGCCGAAGTCTTCCTTAGCCGGAAAGAATGGCGTTGGGAAGTCAGAGAATCCTTCGGTTGGAAGGTTGAAGAAAGCAACAAAATGCTCTTCGGTAAGCCGAAGAAATCTTCCGTCAATGATGGTCCTTATACTACCATCATCAAGAATGTGCCCATTGTTGAAGAACTCGCACACCTCCTCTACGAGGATGGTGTCTGAGCCTTCAAGGAAGTTTTGAAGCCCCGATTCTATGATCGGTTGAAAGATGGTATCGTGAAACCGACCATCTTTTATTTCTTCGAAGTTGACTACGATTGAGTTTCTTAGTTCAGCAGTCATTTTGGAGAAGAGTGAGAGTGAGAATCGAAAGAAGTTCTTTGAGTTTTCAAGCTTAGAAAGAAGAGTAATGGAAGCGTGTTTGAAGATGAAGGATTGAGCCCTTTTATAGATTGAGTGGTTGGGTGCATTAAATGAGAATATTTTGAAAAATCAAACCGTTTATGTCTGGTCATAAATGTTTTGTCAATTTTCAAGAGGATAAGAGCATGTCTGGTCAAATCGGATCAGGCATGCTTCTTGAAAACGAATATTTCTGTTTCCAAGAGTGATTTGATTTGGTTTGATACGGCGCATTTAATGTTGGTCATTTACTTTAGGATTATTCATTTTTGACTAAAATGGAAAAAAAAGATCTTCATTAATTCAAGGTACCAAACCGGTAGTACAACAAAATTACCGGTTTGGGAAAGGACAAAAGGATGAGAGATGATTTAAACATTAGATGACCCAGCCGCTTAATTCCTCTTTGCCTTAGCTGCTTCCCATCGGTCGATCAGCTCTTGGACTCTCTCCTTAGTGAGCAAATGCTCTGGATGGAGAGTGACGAAGGGTCCGGAGTGGATATCCAAGCTAGCACAAAACCGCTTAGCTGAGGAGCGTAGCCGGTTTTGTTTGAAAGAAGTATCTTCTTCAGGTTGCTGAAGATGATCTAGGACCAATTTACCGGTGTTCCAACCGTAACAGCGATCATCATCTCAAAAAGCCTTTGTGTGTAGTAATAGCCTTTCTCTCTTCCCAGAACGGACTTTCCCAGAATCTCACAAAGAAGCTGGTACTTGTGAGAGAGTTAGCTTTTAGCACCCTAGGGTCTAACCGGGATGTCAGAGTTGGAGAACCGATGACACATTTCTTCCATGGTCACCGGAGAGTAGGTTAAATCGGTTACCCTTCAGTGGGCAAACCGCAGTATTTAGCGAAATCCGTCTCGCTGAATAGAAAGGATTGACCGTAAACTTGTGCAACGATTATGTCTCGATGCACCTCCTTTGCGGTCTAGAAGAATTCATCGACTACTAGGTAGTCGAGAATGAATCTGTTTTCAAGAAACTCTCTTAGCCCGCTTCTTTCAACGGCTAAGAACATTTCTTTGACATCATGATCTTCGTATTGGTAGATCGAGTTGAAATCAGCCAATAAGATTTTCTTTGCTGGTGAGTTGGAGTTCATGTTCTTGAGATAGTTTAAGCTCAAGACATTTTTTGTGAATAATGAATTTTGTGAAGATTTGTGAGGATTTAAGGGTGGTTTATATAGCCAGGGGTTCGACTAGATCAATAGGTTAAGCATGTTTAGTGATGTCATCAATTAGTTAATAGGCTTTAACTTGTTGAAGTGTATAATGTTTATTTCCAATGCAAAACTAATTATTACCAAGATAATCATGATGACAAAAATGTATTGACAAGATGTGAGTCTCCCTCTCTTGATGATGGACACATTTCGTCATCTCGATTGTAGTAGACTGTTTTTATTTATTACAGGCTTCATTTCTCAAGATATGCATGAAAACGCGGTTGGCTATCCCAAGTTAACCGGAAAAGTTCAATCCATCGAAACCAGAGTGCATTTGTACTGAGCGGTTTTCCATGACCGGTTTTAGTTGAATATTTTGTTCCGATTGTGAAGAAATATTGAGTCACATCAACATTTGTTCAACTTTGGATTAAGTATATCCACTTCTACCAAGTCATTTCAACCGTATAGTAAGTATACACGTGATTTGACATCATGAAGTGATCAGGTATAACCGGAGACTTCCTCCCGGTTAGCATTATTGAATTTTAAAATGGCCTATTTGAATATGGTTTGAGAAGCGAGAGCTTCTCCCTAAACACATATCCCGGTTTTTCATTGTTACGTATGTAAGCGATATGCATGCATGATCATGATATAAGTTGCTTAACATCAGTAATTCCTAGAATATTTCTGAAATGAGAAAACTTAGCTTTTTGTAGCGGTTTTGTGAAGATGTCTGCTACTTGTTGCTCGGTCGAGACGTATTCCAACCGGATGTGTTTCTTCTGAACATGCTCCCGGATGAAATGATGTCTTATATCAATGTGCTTTGTTCTTGAGTGCAACACCGGATTATATGTAATCGCTATCGCGCTGGTGTTGTCACAGAATATTGGTGATTCCTTGGCTTCTACACCAAAGTCCCTTAGTTGTTGTTGGATCCAGAGGAGTTGTGCACAGCAGCTTCCGGCTGCTATATACTCTGCCTCTGCGGTTGATGTTGTAACTGAGGTCTATTTCTTACTGCTCCAGGTAACTAGCCGGTCACCTAGGAACTGACAGGTTCCACTTGTACTCTTTCTATCGATCTTGCATCCTGCATAATCAGCGTCTGAGTAACTTATGAGGTTGAAACTTGAGCCTTTTGGATACCAAAGTCCCACTTCTTGAGTTCCCTTCAGATATTTTAATATTCTTTTGGCCGCGGTGTAATGTGATTGCTTTAGATTGGCTTGGAATCTTCCGCATACTCCAACCGCAAACAAAATGTCAGGTCGGCTGACTGTTAGGTAAAGAAATTATCCAATCATTCCTTGATATGCTGTGATGTCAACGGCTTGACCATCCTCATCTTTGTCTAGCTTTACAGAAGGACTCATTGGTGTAGCCGCCTCCGCGCATGTATCCATTCCAAACTTTTTCAATAATTCGGCTGTGTATTTCGGTTGGCTTATGAAAGTTCCGACTTCAATCTGCTTAACCTGAAGTCCTAGGAAGAAACTCAATTCTCCCATCATACTCATTTGAAATTTGTCAGTCATCATTTTTGAGAATTTATCACATAATTTTGGATCGGTTGATCCGAAAATAATATCATCGACATAAATTTGAGCAAGTAATAGTGTTCCTTTCTCTCAAATTTGAAAGTGTTTTGTCAACTGAACCTATTGTAAACTTGTGATCAAATAAGAATTGTGTCAACGTATTGTACCAGGCTCTTGGAGCCTGTTTCAAACCGTAAAGGGCTTTGTTTAGCCAGTAAACATGGTTTTCGTGTTCTGGATTTTTTAAAACCTGGAGGTTGATTAACATATACCTCTTCATTTACTTTACCGTTTAGAAAAACACTTTTAACATCCATTTGAAAAACTTTGAAATTTTTGAAAGCTGTATATGCTAAGAATATCTAATGGCCTCAAGTCTAGCTACAGGGACAAATGATTCTTCAAATCAACACCTTCTTCTTGTTATAGCCTTGAGCCACTTAACCGGGCCTTGTTCCTCGTAACTAAACCGTCTTCATTGAGTTTATTTCTGAATACCTATCGTGTTCCTATAACCTGTTTATTTTCGGTCTAGGAACTAGGTACCAGACTTTATTGCTCTCAAACTCGTTTAATTCCTCTGCATTGCTCGGATCCAATCGGGATCTGACAAGCTTCATCCACCTTTTTCGGCTCAATTTGTGATATGAAAGCTGAGTTTTCATAGTGTTCCAAATTTTGTTGCCTAGTTCGGACGGGTGAGGATATGTTACCTATTACTAGTTCAAGAGGTTGATTTTTTGTTCTTCTGAGGTTATCCGAGACGTGTCTATCAAGCTTTCGGTTGGCTGATCAATGTTAGACTGATCGATAGGTTGAATAGAGTCAGACCGACCGATTTCTTCAGTCGAAACTGAAGAGTCAACTTTCTGCGGTTAAAGCAGCTTGAGCAGGCTGAGGTTCAACATCAACCGCTTGATCATTGACAAATCGTCTAAAAAGGGAACCTCGTCTCATCATCAAAATATATATTGAACTTTTTCCATTTCTTATTTATGAAGGTTGAAGGGTAATGCAATGTCTTTCGTTCAACACGATTCATCAAAAACAACGTGGGCTGTTTCTTCACCTGTAAAGTCCTAGTATTATATATCCTATAGGCTTTACTTACCGCTGAATATCCCAACATTATTCCTTATCAGATTTGCATCAAAAGCGGTCAAGTAATTCTTGCCGTTGTTGTGAACAAAACATGTGCTACCAAAAATTCAAAAATACCGTATGTTGGAATTCGATCATAGTATATTTCAAAAGGGGTTTGTAAAAACGTTTAGTTACTAAAGATCGGTTTGTGTTGTGCATGCGGTTATTGATAGCCTCAGCCCAAAACTTTGAGCGATACCCGAATCAGCTATCATTGACCTTGCGGCTTCCTTGAGAGTTCGATTTCTTCTCTATGCCAGGCCGTTTGTTGAGGAGTTCTGGCACTAGACAACGCGTGTCTAATACCAGAATCATCAAGAAACAGTGGTTAAACTGCTATTTATAAAACTCAGTTCCTCTATCCTTCTGATTTGTTTACTCGAATAAATTCTCATTTTGTATTCTCAAATCATTTGATCAGGTTTGGAGGTTGCTTGATTTTTAGAGGATAGAAATATACCAAGTAAACTAGAATAGTCATTAATGACTACCATAGTATAATGCATGCCTCCTAACTGGTGACTTTAACCGGACCAAACAAATCCTATGCAAAAGTTCTAAACACGTTGAGATTGGTAGTTTCCTTTACTTTTGAAAGATGACTTTATTTGTTGCCCATTTGACATGCAACACCTACTTATCTTTTGAAACTTAACATTTGGAAAACCGTGAACTAGCTCTTTAGAACATATAAAGCTTATTGTTTTGAAATTCAAGTGGTTTAGCCGTTTATGCCAAAGCCAGTTTGGATCATTTCCGGTTATCATGCACACAGGTTTTTCAAAATCAGTTTTCTAATTAACTTTGTAAATATTTCCCATTCGGTACCGGTTAAAAAGATATCATTTTGCTGATTCTTAATAACATGCATTTTTATGAAATTCAACTTTATAATCCACATCGCACATTTGACTTATACTTAATAGATTAAAATGCAGGTCTTCTACCAATAATACATTATTTATGGATAGGTTTACCATGAACAATCTTACCCTTGCCCACAGTTTTACCTTCGAGTTGTCACCGAATGTTATGACTGCTCTGGTTTCATACTTGATGTCGGTTAGTAGTTCATCGTTGCCGGTCATGTGTCCTTGAACATCGGCTGTCCAGATACCATTCTGAGTTCTTTAGCCGGTTGCTTCTTCTAACATGCAAAAGAAAATTATTACACATTTTTGGTACCCACATTCAGTTGGGTCCATGGTTGATTAGTCCCTTTGGGATCCAGACTTGAATAAGTCGGATTACTTTCCCGGTATCTGTTCTATAATGTTTGGCTTAACTTTTTTACCATTGCTCAAGAATGCCTTATGTTGTGGTGATGAGTTCTTTGAGACGAGATCTGTTTGTTTATTTTGTTTCCGGTTGGCTTTCCTTCTCTCAGGATGAAGCCAGTTTCTGATTCAGTCGGAATTACATACTTAAGTTCTTTTTCCGGTTTTAGATCATGTTCTTCCTTATTTTCGGTTGTTGAACTCTTGACAAATCTTATGAATGGAAGATTGTCTCTCGTGAGTTTCATCCCGTTAGGTTGTTTTTGATTCGTTTTGTTTGTTTGGTTCGTAACCAATACCAATCTGCATTTAGGATGTCTTTTTATAATTACACATCTGTTTTTACGGCTTGACGAATCTCTCCCACGCGCCGTAACATACATTGCTCGTTCATCGGTTTCAAGTTACCGGTTGAACTGTCTCCTCATTGTTAAGGATAGTTAATCTGGTTCATACATTGCGGTTTCGCATATCTTAACAGCGATATTACTTGACTGTACGGTTTTAGGTTCTACCGGAGTCGGTATGTATGCAGATATGTTTCTAAACTCAGCGATCATTTCGTGAGTGCCGAAATCAAATCTTCTTAGAGAACTCATCAGAAGAGAAATCAAATACCTCTTCGTCGTTCGCCATGAAATAGGTTACCCTTTCTTCATTATCTTCATTGTCGGAGTACGCCCCACTCGCTTCCTCCGTCGGATGCGATGAGGTGCTTTCTGAATCCCTTCCCTTCGTCGGCATGCTGGTCGTCGTTTCTCCGGTAGGCGTTTCCGTTGGTTGTCATTTCTCCGGTAGTTGTTCCCTTGGTAGTTGTTACCATGGTACCGACTGCCTTGATATTTGTTGCCTTGATAGTTTCCTTCCGGTTTTCTGTCGTCTCTCCTCGGTTTTCTGCATTTTGACCTGAAATGTCCAAAACCGTCACAGTTATAGCATCTTTTATTTGATTTATCTACATAATTATAATTAAAGTCGTTATTAGATGGTGGCTAATTCTTCTTCATGAATCTCCCAAATTTCTGAGCTAGCATCGCCATCACATCTTCACTGATCTGATCAACGTTTTTGACTGAAGCCGGAACGGTTGATACTTGGACTGCCGGTTTCACCGATGTAACCAAAGCTCTAGTTGCGGTTGACGTGGATGCTTCATCTTCGATCCGAGACTTAATCTCGAACTCGTAGGCTTTTAGATCCTCAAACACGTCATGCAACTTCATCTGCCCGAGGGTGCTTGATTCCCTCATCACCATGGTCTTGATATCCCATGTGCTCGGTAGTAATCTTAAGGTTTTAATGATTACTTCTCGGTTGTCGTATTTCTTTCCGAGTGTTTGAAGCTCGTTGACCTGCTGGTGAACCGGTTACTGAATCCTTCATATTTTCCCCTGGTTTTATCCTGATGTTTTCATATTTCTGTGTAGCCACCAATATTTTGTTCTCCTTTGTCTTTCGTTTCCTTCATGGATATGAATGATCGTTCCCAGCTCCTTTGCATTATCGTAGTCTGATTCTTGTTCAAGGTGTTATCATCTATAGCCTTATAGATGTGCCTCATGCAATGGTTGTCCAGGTTACTCCGTCTTCGATCTTCATTTGTCCATTCGTCTAACTCTTTGTTGATCTTGATTGGCCCTTCTTTCAGGACTCGGCTCATCTCATCATCCAACGTGATCAGATGTAGATACATCTGTTTATTCCAACTACTAAATGTTTCACTGTTTAGAATTGGAGGCTTTTCGCTATGGGTCATGCTTCCCATCTTCTTCGGTTGCTTGAGTGCTAAGAACCTCGCTCTGATACCACTTGTTAGGATCGGGGACGCCCTTGGAGGAACGGGGGTGTTTTCGGTTTCAGGAAGGGTGGCCGCTTACAACACACAACACACTTTGGTGATAGTCCGGTTAGAGACTATGACCGTTCTCAGCACTTCGCAAACTGTTACAGACTTTTGAACCGGGTTTAAGGGCGGAAATGTCTGTTTCAGTCTGAAGCAACGTATGCGACTTAGATGATGTTTAGGGGGAGTCGGTTTTAGAAATATGAGTGGACCGATTTTTGATATAAGGAGTAAGATTGTTTTTGGTTTGTGGTTAGGTTAGGTGAGTAAGCAGTAAATAAAGAAAATAACACGAGACAAAATTTTTTATGGATGTTCGGAGCAAACTCTCCTATGTCACCCCTTCTTCTCAGGTTATGAGAAGGATCTCCACTAACTTTTAAAGTTACACAATAATACAGCCGGTCGAGCCCAACTCGCTACTCGCCGGTTACACCAATTCACTCTTTATGTAATAACCAAATACAACACAACACACACAAACAAGGCTTCCGGTTAATGACACAACGGTTTTAGATCGCGCGTAAGTTTTCTTTATCTCTCTAAGATTTCCGTAACTGGTGTCGCCATTAATGAGGTCCGGTAGTCTTCCTTTATAGTGAGGACGATCCCACGGTTACTTTTTTCTCTCACCGTGGGATGTGGTCAATCCAGTGGTCACGCCGGTGCAGGAAGGTTGCTTGCACGTTTCACCTTCCTCAACACTTGGCAAGCATGCAGACACTCCTCAGGTAAAGATGACGTTGCCGGTTTGCAGATTCGGACACGTGTCAGGCATGCACCTTCCGATTGTCGACATCGATCAGTAAATCATCATGCTGTCCCTCGCAGGCTTCTGATCGGATCTTATCTTCTTTTATCCCTTCGATACACGTCTATCTCGTCATATTACGTCATCTCTGCAGATTGTAGTGTCCGGTTGTTTCTTACACAATATAGTCCGGCTGAAATGTAAACTTGGTCTTGCTAGCCGGTCTCTTGAGAGAGTTAAAAACGGTTCCTCTAATCTTGACGTGATCCTTGGAACTGGATTTCTTTGAGGTGTTCAACAGCCGGTTTATGAGGCTGCAGCCGGTTTATACAATTCGATCTGTTCCTGCAATAGAAGTTAATAGTTATTTAGTTTTTCTGGCCGGTTCTAACAATTAACTTACTTAAGTTTTTCTTTCAATTTCTCCCTTTTTGATTAGTTAGAATAAAGATTCAAAACTTGTAATGTATGGCCGTTTGAAAATTAACTTACTTAATTTTTTCTTATCAATTTCTCCCTTTTGATTATTTAGAATAAATATCAAAACCTGTAATGTATGGTCGGTTCCAAAAATTAACTTACTTAATTTTTCTATCAATTTCTCCCTTTTTGATTATTTAGAATAAATATTCAAAACTTGTAATGTATGGCCGGTTTGAAAAATCTGTTTAACAAATATCGATTTTATTGGACACGTTTGGTATCTGGATAATAGAGAAAATATCCAACCCTGAACATAACATATATAAAGGGATAAGAGACAAACATAAACATTATGAATACTCCAACGCATATTCATATTATCACCCATAGCTTTAAACAAAAAAACCACGTGTCTTCTTCAAAAGTTCTAAATCTAGGTTTTCAGATGACATTCTAAATAATCAAACTCAATACCCTTCTAAGCACAATCTTTCGACGACATATTTCGGAACAAAGTCACACGTGAATCCATTCAATATATCAATCCATGATCAAATCCAGTTCATATTAACATGTTCAAAAGAAAAATAGTTATGATTAGGGTGAGGAACATGTATTACCTAACCCATATTTAACCCAAATTAAATTTATCCAACCCATAACCCAACCTATATTATTTACTAATATGAGTTATTATTTATTTTTTTCATTTAATATGTATTTAACACATTTTTATTCATTTAACACGTTTTTGACATGTTTAACACGTTTTCACATTTTTGACACGTTTAATACGTTTTTCACATGTTTAACACGTTTTTTTACATATTTGACACATTTAACACGTTTTTGTCACATTTAACACATTTTTTAACAAGTTGAACATGTTTTTCATGTTTTTGGCATGTTTAACATGTTAACAGTTTTTGATACGTTTTTCACGAGTAAGACACATTTAACACATTTTGAAAATAATTTTTCGCATTTTCAGCACGTTTAATACATTTAAACATATTTTTCTCACGTTTTTCACATTCTTGACATGTTTAACACGTTTTTAACATGTTTAACACCTATTCATATGTTTTTCACGTTTGACACGTTTAACACGTTTTGATAGGTTTAACACATTTTCCACGTTTTTGGTATGTTTTTGACACGTTTAACACAGTGTTTGACACATTTAACATGATTCTCATATTTTTGACACGTTTAATATGTTTGTCACATGATTAACGTTTTTAAACGTGAATATGTGTTAAACATGCCAAAAACGTGTGTTAAAAATGCTAAAAATGTGCTAAAACGTGACAAAAACTTGTTTAAAACTTGTTAACGTGCAAAAAATATATTAACATGTCAAAAATATTTAAGTGTTCAAAAAACGTGTTAAAACGTGTCAAAATGTGAAAAACGGGTTAAATGTACCAAAATGTGTTAATGTGTTAAAATGTGTTAAATGAGTAAAAAAACATATGCAAAATGTCAAAAATGTGTTAGTGTATGAAAAACGTGTCAAATTGTCAAAAACGTGTTAGACATGCCAAAATATGAAAAAATATGTTAAACAGTGGAAACGTGTTACACATATCAAAAATGTGTTAAATGTGCTAAACATATCAAAAAACGTGTTAACATATCAAAAACGTGTTTAAACGTGCCAAAAACGTAGAAATCGTGTTAAACTTATCAAAAACGTGTTAACGTGTAAATATGTTAAAACGTTTTAAATGTGCCAAACGTGAAAACGTGTTAAACTTGTCAAAAACGTGTTAAACATGTCCAAAACGTGTTAAACGTGACAAAAACGTGAAAAACGTGTTGTTAGTGTGAAAATGTGTTAAACATGTCAAAAACGTGTTAAACGTGCCAAAAACGTGTTAAACGTGCCAAAAACATGTTAAACGTGTGAAAACGTGTTATAAGTTTGAAAACGTGTTAAAAATGTTAAAAACTTGTTAAATGTGTGAAAAACGTGTTAAACGTGTGAAAATGTGTTCGACTTAAAGTTGGAAGATGATTAATTTATATTAGATTAATAATAGAAAATTAAATTAAATTTATATAATTTGGGTAATTTTGATAACCCTAACCTAACTCAACCCAAATTAAATCCAACCATACTCAATCCAACCTAAATTAATTCATCCAAATTAATATTTGGATTTGAGTAAATCCAAATTATCCTAGTTATGATTCTAAATATTTTGACACATTTGCTCAAAACAAATCTAAATCTACTCATATTAGAAATACTATCTATAAAGCATGAATTGCGCACAAAGTAAGGGAATGTGAAAGAAAAATAAATAGTATAAATTATAACCTTTATAACTTTTGCAGAGACTAGAGAGAACTTCAATGCTCTGCATTGCATTTGTGGGTGAAGAAGATAATTGAAATCCAATTCAATTCAAGTATGAAAATGGAAGATGAAAGAAGAGTTAGTGAGAACATGTGTGTAGTCAAGGCCGGCCCAGGGCAAGCCCGGAAAGCCCATGGGCTAGGGCAGACCCACTCTTGGGCAGCCCAATTCTTATTTAAAAAAATTTACTGTGATATTTTTTATTTTTTTTCAATTTTAAACAGTAACTTTTTTAAACTTTTTTTTTTTCTTTTTCTTTTCAAGTATGACCATCACAATCTAATAATTTTATATTATTCTTTCCTAATTTCTTAATTTAATATATATTTTTAAAATTTTATAAACTACTTAAATTAATATATATTCTTATAAATTATATAAACTTCTTATACTTATAAATTCTACATAATATACTTTAACTTTATTAAATTTTTTCTAATTTTTGAATTAGTTCTCAAATTTTCTAAGGTTATTTTTTTAATCATCTTTTAATTTATATACTTAAATATTTTATTATAACTATATTAATTTTTTAATTAGGTATTTAGCAAATTAGTAATTAATATGTTATTGTTAATACTTAATGCTTATGATAGATTTTAGTTATTCAGTATTAATCCAAAGAAATTAGAAATTTAGTTTTAAAATACTTTATCTCTTATTTAGAAACTATTAATTAATATGATAGTTACTAGATTATAATTTTATAAATTAGGATTTAAAATTATGTTATATATAAATAATGTCATAACATGTTTGTTGAATTACTATTTGTTAATTTTTATAAAAAAATTTAATTATTTTAATATATATATTTTTTGAGTTATGACGAAGAATATAAATCAAAATTAAGTAAGATTTCATCCATTTCAAAAACAAACTTAGTGTACTTCAAGTTTGAAGGGAAGAAGATATAGTGAGAATAAATGTAGAACCCCATCTGTATACAAAATTAAATAAATAAAATAACGTGTCACGATGATATGTCAAAAACTGAAGTTAAATTTTTTTAATCATTTTGAATAAATATGATACCATCTACAGCGTCGAACAAAGACAATGGATATTTAGGTGTGATGGATAAAATTAAAAAATTGATTAAATTTTATGGATAAATATAATATTTTTCTCAATATATATTTACTTTCACCTAATCAAACAGAACACGCTCTCTTATTCTATTCTCTCGTACTAAAGTAATTCTTAATAATTTTTTTCTTTTCATGTCTTCACTTTTATAATTACAAAAGAATGTTGAATCACTTAGGAAAAATTTCAATATTAAATTAAACATTAGACCAGAATAATCAGTTGTTATGAATGCTTTAATCAGTACTAAACAATTTGAACTTTATTTGAATCCATTCGGCGATGTTTCAACTGCAGATTTATAGCCCAATCCCTTCACGCTAACTGCAATAATCAATAGTTTATGCAATTGCAAGGTTTAGAGAGGGCTAAAAAAATGAATATGGTTAAGGGGATAGATGAATCAGATGTAATCGAGTTGAATATTGTAATATGTAATATCCTCATTCATTGCTTTGCAAAGGAAAAAAACCTTGAAGACTATGAGATAAAGAACACTTTGGATAGAAATAGACTAAATCTAAAACCCAATATTGTGACATTGTACATTGATATTCGGATTATGCCAAAAAAAAACTGATGGAAGAGTTAATAATTAAGATATTGGAACTAGATCTCATTTCTAAGATTGAGGATTATTTTACAATTTATAAAATTAAATATTATAAATATAAATATAAATATATATATAAATTTATTTAAAAATTATTTTGTCATATATTTAAATATAAATAAATTATTCTCAATTAATTATTTGTCTCCCTTTTATATTAATATATTTTTCTCTTTTCATATTTATTAAATTAATATTTAAATATTTATTAGATACACTAATATTTTATTTATTTTTAATTTAACTTTTTTAATATTATATTTTTCTTATTATAATTTTTTATAAATAATTATATATATATACTTTATTTTTATTAATTATTTTATAATATATAATTATATACTAAATTTTAAAAATATTTTCACATCATTTTGTTTAACTAAAATGTCCAAATATTTTATTAAAAAATAATAATTTTTATACATTCTCTACATATTTATTATTTATATAATTAATTAATTTTTTTATTTAATGATTTGTTATTCAATAACAATGGTCCAATATATATATAAATTCATAAATCACAAATGGTCAAATGGTTAAAATATTCACATGTCAAACTCGATATCAAGGTTCGAGTCCCAACTCATAATACTAAGTTATTTCTTTGGAAAAACAGTTAAAACCATTTCAGTAAAATCTCAAAAGTGGGAGGGTCAAAAATCAAAGCTAGACAAACCCTAGCTATGATTAAGGATGACAATCAAAAGACCCTAAAAAAAACCGATTAGTAGCATTCATACATTCTAAAAAAACTGAGATTACAAATATAAAAGACTACATTCAAACCTAATCATCCCAGCCTGAGATTTTCGCATGTCATCTATCTTCAGAGAGGCCTTCTTCCCCTTACTCTACCTCTTCCTACTAAGTTATTTATTACACATAGTTAGACATTGTAGTTATCATTACACATATCTTTTCAATTACTTCTATAAATATCATATAGTTACTCTTATAAAGATAATAATGTATTAATATATTTTTAACTACTCTTATAAATATCAACATCTATTACACATATTTAGAGACTATAGTTATCATTCAAATATGTGATATATATTTTTAGTTACTCCTATAAAAATTATCCAAAGATACGAACTTACTCAATAAACCGAAAGAATTAGTCCAAATTTGGTTCAAACTAAGGAATATTCTAGCTCATATGTATAATACAGAAGTACTTAGCCATTTTATTACTCTCTTGGGGAAACTATTGTATATGACCCCAATAATGGAGGACAGTGAACACTGCACGATATACTAAGATAACATTGAAGTGCATCATAGAAGCACTTTTACCATCAAAGATGACAGTAGTTAACAAAGAGGCAAACTCCCACACATAGATATTACGTATGAATGGAGGTCAAACATAGTGCGTCTACAAGTATAAATGTTTAGAAGCAATTGAAAACAATAGAAAAAACTAAAAGTTCATAGAAAGAATGTGAAAGCTGAAACTAAAGAATTAGGAATCATATTGATGAAGCTAAAGATGTGAGATGATGAAGAATCAAAGGAAGAAAATATGAAGAAGTAGAGATAGAAGAATATAATCAAAAGATGAAAAAGAAGAAGAATTAGATGAAGGAAAAAAGGGGAAATTAGGGAATAAAAGCAAATGAAAATTAGAGGAAGGAAGTGAAGAGAAAAGTTTGAAAGTAGACCAAAGCAAATCAAATAATGACACACATGAATGTGCAGTAAATATGAAATCCTAAAATATTAAAACAAAATTCTTTTATCAGATTAGGGATGGCTCCTCTAAGAGAAACTAATCCAGGAGAATGAGGTTAATGCTTGTCGAAATTTTTAAACTAGTTCTATAAATTTCATTAAGAATGAAAATTAGAATGTGGGTAATAAAATCAAATCAAATTCACATGAAATTCAAACGTGAATTAGAGGGTGAATTTAATCCAAATGTATAATTTGAATCAATTAATTAATTGATCTAAAATTCCTTGATGACCAATAGTATATATATATATATCTATAATGATGCTTAATTTTTTAAAGTGTCCGAAATTGGTGGATCGAGAGCTGTGGTTAATTGGATATTATGTGAGAGTAAATTGATAGTTGGGTCTATTGTGGGTTTAACCCGTCCATAAACTTAAAACGGTTAAAAATAAAATTAAAAATTCTATAGGTGTGGTTCAAACTTGCAACCTAACAAACAAGTAAAACTTTTTAAACCAAACGAGGATAATAACACTTTATATTTTAAATTCAATACCAAATTTGCTAAATGCGGGACATTTTAAAAAATAAGTTCAACTTTTTAACTAGTTAATCTATTATAGATATAATGATGCTTTATTTTAAAGTGTCCGGATTGCCGGGTCGAGAGTTGTTGTTAATTTGAATATATATTGTGAGAGTAAATGGATATTGGGTCGGATTGGGGTTGACCCGCCCATAAACTTAAACGGTTAAAACTATAAAATTAAAATTTCTATAGGTATGGTTTGAACTTGCAACCTAACAAAACAAGTACAACATTTTAACCAACTAAGGTGAATAACACTTTATATTTTAAATTAAACACCAAATTTTATGAACGCGGGAATTTTAAGAATATAAGTTCAACTTTTAAATAACTAATCTATATATATATATAGATATATATATAATAAATGCTTAATTTTTAAGTGTCCGTATTGCCAGGTCGAGAATTGTGGTTAATTTGGATATATATGTGACAGTAAATGGATACTTAGGTCGGATTGTAGGTTGACCCGCCCATAAATTTATAACGGTTAAAAATAAAATTAAAAATGCTATAGGTATGGTTCAAACTTGCAACCTAATAAAACAAGTACAACCCTTTAACCAATTAGGCTAATTACACTTTATATTTTAAATTCAACACCCACTAGTAAAAATTCATCTTTTAACGCCCCGGATATTCGGCCAGTAATTTATATTATTTTGGTCGATATTAATCAATACTGTCCGGTTAAAATATGGACGTTCATGGACGTAGAACCTGTGTCGTTATGAAAAAAGTATCAATAACGTCCGATTTTCATTCGGACGTTATTACTCAATAAAGGCCGAATTTTCTGTCGTCGTTATTAAACAATAAAAGCCGAATTTTTTTTTAGACGTATTGATCAATACAGTCTGTTTCCTACTGATGTTATTGATAATAAAGTCCGTTTTCCTACTACATTATTGATCAATAAGTCCATTTTCCTACGAACATTATTGATCAATAAAGTCCGTTTTCCTACTAACGTTATTGATCAATAAGTCCGTTTTCCTACGAACGTTATTGATCAATAAAGTCCGTTTTCTTACGGTCGTTATTGATTATACTAAAAAAAGTTTTAATCTAGAAACCTGAAATTTTAAATTAAACCTATTATATTCAAATTAAACTATATTATATATAACACAAAACATATAACATGTTCCAACAATCTAATCAAAAATATATATGTTCCAAAACATGAATAGACATTTACAAATTTTAACCTATAAAGACATATATGTTCAGTTACTAAATTTCCTTCCAATTTTCCAAACATGAATAAACATATATATGATTTTTCATTTCTTCAATCTTCCTATATCCAAAAATCTGCAACAATCACATGAAAATGATAATTAGGCATTTCAAACTGAAGAAAGAAAAAACCAACATAAGTAAAATACTTTTATAAAAACAATAGAACCAACGTTTTCATTGAAACAACAATCTTATTAACTGTTTTTGCAAATCCTAAGTTACTACAACTAATAGAAATCTTAGTCGATTGTAAGAAGAAGAAAAAACCATAAAACCACAAATCGCATAAGCTGAGTCTATCCATAATAGATTAATGAAACTGACATTAAAAGATACATAAGCACAACAGATACCACAACCCTAATCATGATAAGAACAAAATGAATTGTTGATTTTAAAGAAATGGACTGATTTGTTGATCATGTAGAAAAATAGAACAATCGTTGATTTTAAAGTAATCTCTTATTAAATGTTTCACAAGAGAAGTGGAAAGACTTGTAATCTTTATCTTCTTCATTTTCTTCTTCATTAGCGGTATTTAATGAGACTAAAATTAATTAAAAAAATATATTAACATAAACAATTAATCAAAATATTTTTAACCTATTTAAAAGAGGCGACGTAAGTAGTGGTACTTGTGCATGGGGTGGCAGTCGACGAGATTGAATTCCTAAGTATCGTGCCATCATAGCTTGCATTATTTTCTCTATTTCAACATGCTCAACTAATATTCTAGCATCAATAGCTTCCCTTTCAGTTAATCATTTTGCTTCATTAGTCTCCCTTTCCTCTATTAACCTTTTTTTAATTTCTTCCAAATAACTTTGTACGTGCTCATGATTATTTGTTAATTTCTCTACTACGGCTCTTAAAGAAGCGTTCTATTGTCGGAGAGCTCTCTTTATTGATCACCTCTAAATTGTGAAGTCGACACTCCTGTTCCCATCCCAATGACAATTCCATGATTTTGAGGGCCAAACACTTGTTCCACCATATCCAATCAGAGATGGAATGATTTTCTTGTCTAACTTCACGCATCTTATCCTATAATATGTTAGTATATTAATTTAATTATAACATAAACAAAATATCATAAAAATGAACAAAAATTAGAAATTATTACCGACTGTGATTGTACATCGGGATCAATAGATTTGTCCTTCCTTTGTATGAGTCTCAATAAGACGTTCTCGTAATATCGACGTTTCCCATCCCGTATTTCCTAAATATATTCAATGAAACACATTCCAATATGTTTATTTAAAAAAAATTATAAAGTAATTAAGCTAGTTACACACATACCATTTCCCACCCCACTTGAGAAAATGACTTGCTTCCGGTGCGGTGACCATATTTGTGTTTCTATTATTAGTTGTATTGGTAGAGCTTGTTTTCTACACTTATAAAAACAATTTAAATTATTATCACATAAAAATATTTATCTTAAATTAGTAATTACCTTATATTTATCGGTGAGAAAGTAGTGGTGAAGCAACCACTCCCAATCCTCTTGGGTCATTTCCTTTGGCTTGCTAGTTTTAACTTTATTCATGTCACCTTTGTGCACATCGATACAATGTCTATTAATATCGACTCTCCACCTATTCCAAAATGTTACATGTGTCATAACATGGCATCGCGATAATCTTGAATATTAGTAGCATCGAACTTATCCTGAAAAAATTTAAAATGTTTTGATAAGAAGATATTATTTAGAAATATTTTTAAAGAAAATTTAACTCACTGTCACATGTTGCCACAATTATCCAATTCAGATGGAACTAACAAGTTTCATTTCAGCATGCGATGTTTGACTGCAAAATTATCGCGCACAATAGACCCCAAGTGACGAGCCCAATTCTTCCTGTTTTCACAAAATGGTTTTTTATCCACCAAATTGAAGACGACAATGGCCTTCTCTCCATTTTCTGTCATTTTCGTCCACGTAAAATTTTTATTACTTTCTCTCCTTCTTTTGGTACCGTGATTTGTCGTTGATCAGCGTCTAGTAGTGAATGTGACATATCATTTGCAAGTATGACATCTTGGGTAGATGTGGAATCATTTGCAAGTATGTCATTCGAGTGAGGTGTGACATCATGTGTATTATGACATCTTGTGAAAATATATTTCTAGATGCATCTCTTTTCTTTCGTATTTCTACTCGTTTGACATTTAGCTACTTGGAGGGAAGGTGTTCTTATCTTGCCCAGTCATGACTTCTGAAATAAAACAAATAATATTATTAGCATAGCAAATAATAACAATATTATGAGTAGAATAAACTCTAAAACTATCATTAGTACAATAAACAATGCTCATTTGATGATATCAAGTATAGAATATCGAGGATTTGTATTAATTGCAATTTGCCAACCTGGTTTAGAGACATTATCTCTTATAAAAAATACTTGTTTGCTTGAGTGACTAATATAAAAGGATCTGTCTTTTGAGTTGTCAATAATCGGTTACAATTTATGCTAAAAAAACCATATTTATCAACTTTAATTCCACTTTGTCCAAAATGCACGTCAAACCACTTACACTTAAAAAGTACAACCCGTCTTCCATTATGATATTGCATTTCAATAATTTTTGTCAACACTCCATAGTAGTCCATAGTTTCCAAGTCATTATTGCCAACCACAAGAACACCACTGTTTTGTGTCGTTAAACCCTCGTCATGCTCTTTTGTGTTGAATTTATATCCCATCATACTCATCTCAAATTTGTCAGTCATCATCGTGGATAATTTATCACATAACTTTGGGTTAATTATATATCCTATAGGCTTTACTTACAGCTGAATATCCCAACATTATTCCCTTATCAGATTTAGCATCAAAAGCGGTCAAGTAATTCTTGCCGTTGTTGTGAACAAAACATTTGCTACCAAAAATTCAAAAATACCGTATGTTTGGAATTCGATCATAGTATATTTCAAAAGGGGTTTTGTAAAAACGTTTAGTTACTAAAGATCGGTTTTGTGTGTAGCATGCGGTATTGATAGCCTCAGCCCAAAACTTTTGAGCGATACCCGAATCAGCTATCATTGACCTTGCGGCTTCCTTGAGAGTTCGATTTCTTCTCTATGCCAGGCCGTTTTGTTGAGGAGTTCTGGCACTAGACAACTCGTGTCTAATACCAGAATCATCAAGAAAAGTGGTTAAACTGCTATTTATAAACTCAGTTCCTCTATCACTTCTGATTTTGTTTACTCGAATAAATTTCTCATTTTGTATTCTCAAAATCAATTTGATCAGGTTTGGAGTTGCTTGATTTTTAGAGGATAGAAATATTACCCAAGTAAACTTAGAATAGTCATTAATGACTACCATAGTATAATGCATGCCTCCTAAACTGGTTACTTTAACCGGACCAAACAAATCCATATGCAAAAGTTCTAAACACCGTTGAGATTGGTAGTTTCCTTTACTTTTGAAAGATGACTTTATTTGTTTGCCCATTTGACATGCAACACATACTTTATCTTTTGAAAATTTAACATTTGGAAAACCGTGAACTAGCTCTTTAGAACATATAAAGCTTATTGTTTTGAAAATCAAGTGGTTTAGCCGTTTATGCCAAAGCCAGTTTGGATCATTTCCGGTTATCATGCACACAGGTTTTTCAAAATCAGTTTTCTAATTAACTTTGTAAATATTTCCCATTCGGTTACCGGTTAAAAAGATATCATTTTGCTGATTCTTAATAAACATGCATTTTTATGAAATTCAACTTTATAATCCACATCGCACATTTGACTTATACTTAATAGATTAAAATGCAGTCTTCTACCAATAATACATTATTTATGGATAGGTTACCATGAACAATCTTACCCTTGCCCACGGTTTTACCTTTCGAGTTGTCACCGAATGTTATGACTGCTCTGGTTTTATACTTGATGTCGGTTAGTAGTTCATCGTTGCCGGTCATGTGTCTTGAACATCGGCTGTCCAGATACCATTCTGAGTTCTTTAGCCGGTTGCTTCTTCTAACATGCAAAAGAAAATTATTTACACCTTTTTGGTACCCACATTCAGTTGGGTCCATGGTTGATTAGTCCCTTTGGGATCCAGACTTGAATAAGTCGGATCACTTTCCCGGTATCTGTTCTTATAATGTTTGGCTTAACTTTTTTACCATTGCTCAAGAATGCCTTATGTTGTGGTGATGAGTTTCTTTGAGACCGAGATCTGTTTGTTTTATTTTGTTTCCGGTTGGCTTTCCTTCTCTCAGGATGAAGCCAGTTTTCTGATTCAGTCGGACTTACATACTTAAGTTCTTTTTCCGGTTTTAGATCATGTTCTTCCTTATTTTCGGTTGTTGAACTCTTGACAAATCTTATGAATGGAAGATTGTCTCTCGTGAGTTTCATCCCGTTAGGTTGTTTTGATTCGTTTTGTTTGTTTGGTTCGTAACCAATACCAAATCTGCATTTAGGATGTCTTTTATAATTACACATCTGTTTTACGGCTTGACGAAATCTCTCCCACGCAGCCGTAACATACATTGCTCGTTCATCGGTTTCAGTTACCGGTTGAACTGTCTCCTCATTGTCTAAGGATAGTTCATCTGGTTCATACATTGCGGTTTCGCATATCTTAACAGCGATATTACTTGACTGTACGGTTTTAGGTTCTACCGGAGTCGGTATGTATGCAGATATGTTTCTAAACTCAGCGATCATTTCGTTGAGTGCAGAAATCAAATCTTCCTTAGAGAACTCATCAGAAGAGAAATCAAATACCTCTTCGTCGTTCGCCATGAAATAGGTTACCCTTTCTTCATTATCTTCATTGTCGGAGTACGCCCACTCGCTTCCTCCGTCGGATGCGATGAGTGCTTTCTGAATCTCCTTCCCTTCGTCGGCATGCTGGTCGTCGTTTCTCCGGTAGTCGTTCCGTTGGTTGTCATTTCTCCGGTAGTTGTTCCCTTGGTAGTTGTTACCATGGTACCGGCTGCCTTGATATTTGTTGCCTTGATAGTTTCCTTCCGGTTTTCTGTCGTCTCTCCTCGGTTTTCTGCATTTTGACCTGAAATGTCCAAAACCGTCACAGTTATAGCATCTTTTATTTGATTTATCTACATAATTATAATTAAAGTCGTTATTAGATGGTGGCTAATTCTTCTTAATGAATCTCCCAAATTTCTGAGCTAGCATCGCCATCACATCTTCACTGATCTGATCAACGTTTTTGACTGAAGCCGGAACGGTTGATACTTGGACTGCCGGTTTCACCGATGTAACCAAAGCTCTGGTTGCGGTTGACGTGGATGCTTCATCTTCGATCCGAGACTTAATCTCGAACTCGTAGGCTTTTAGATCCTCAAACACGTCATGCAACTTCATCTGCCCGAGGGTGCTTGATTCCCTCATCACCATGGTCTTGATATCCCATGTGCTCGGTAGTGATCTTAAGGTTTTAATGATTACTTCTCGGTTGTCGTATTTCTTTCCGAGTGTTTGAAGCTCGTTGACCATGCTGGTGAACCGGTTACTGAATTCCTTCATATTTTCCCCTGGTTTTATCCTGATGTTTTCATATTTCTGTGTAGCCACCAATATTTTGTTCTCCTTTGTTCTTTCGTTTCCTTCATGGATCTGAATGATCGTTCCCAGGCCTCCTTTGCATTATCGTAGTCTGATATCTTGTTCAAGGTGTTATCATCTATAGCCTTATAGATGTGCCTCATGCAATGGTTGTCCAGGTTACTCCGTCTTCGATCTTCATTTGTCCATTCGTCTAACTCTTTGTTGATCTTGATTGGCCCCTCTTTCAGGACTCGGCTCATCTCATCATCCAACGTGATCAGATGTAGATACATCTGTTTATTCCAACTACTAAATGTTTCACTGTTTAGAATTGGAGGCTTTTCGCTATGGGTCATGCTTCCCATCTTCTTCGGTTGCTTGAGTGCTAAGAACCTCGCTCTGATACCACTTGTTAGGATCGGGGACGCCCTTGGAGGAACGGGGGTGTTTTCGGTTTCAGGAAGGGTGGCCGCTTACAACACACAACACACTTTGGTGATAGTCCGGTTAGAGACTATGACCGTTCTCAGCACTTCGCAAACTGTTACAGACTTTTGAACCGGGTTTAAGGGCGGAAATGTCTGTTTCAGTCTGAAGCAACGTATGCGACTTAGATGATGTTTAGGGGGAGTCGGTTTTAGAAATATGAGTGGACCGATTTTTGATATAAGGAGTAAGATTGTTTTTGGTTTGTGGTTAGGTTAGGTGAGTAAGCAGTAAATAAAGAAAATAACACGAGACAAAATTTTTTATGGATGTTCGGAGCAAACTCTCCTATGTCACCCCTTCTTCTCAGGTTATGAGAAGGATCTCCACTAACTTTTAAAGTTACACAATAATACAGCCGGTCGAGCCCAACTCGCTACTCGCCGGTTACACCAATTCACTCTTTATGTAATACACAAATACAACACAAACACACACAAACAAGGCTTCCGGTTAATGACACAACGGTTTTAGATCGCGCGTAAGTTTTCTTTATCTCTCTAAGATTTCCGTAACTTGTGTCGCCATTAATGAGGTCGCTTAGTCTTCCTTTTATAGTGAGGACGATCCCAACGGTTACTTTTTTCTCTCACCGTGGGATTGGTCAATCCAGTGTCACGCCGGTGCAGGAAAGTTGCTTGCACGTTTCACCTTCCTCAACACTTGGCAAGCATGCAGACACTCCTCAGGTAAAGATGACGTTGCCGGTTTGCAGATTCGGACACGTGTCAGGCATGCACCTTCCGATTGTCGACATCGGATCAGTAAATCATCATTGCTTTCCTCGCATGCTTCTGATCGGATCTTATCTTCTTTTATCCCTTCGATACACGTCTATCTCGTCATATTACGTCATCTCTGCAGATTGTAGTTTCCGGTTGTTTCTTACACAATATAGTCCGGCTGAAATGTAAACTTTGTCTTTGCTAGCCGGTCTCTTGAGAGAGTTAAAACCGGTTCCTCTAATCTTGACTTGATCACTTGGAACTGGATTTCTTTGAGGTGTTCAACAGCCGGTTTATGAGGCTGCAGCCGGTTTATACAATTCGATCTGTTCCTGCACATAGAAGTTAATAGTTATTTAGTTTTTCTGGCCGGTTCTAACAATTAACTTACTTAATTTTTCTTATCAATTTCTCCCTTTTTGATTATTTAGAATAAATATTCAAAACTTGTAATGTATGGCCGGTTTGAAAATTAACTTACTTAATTTTTCTTATCAATTTCTCCCTTTTTGATTATTTAGAATAAATATTCAAAACCTGTAATGTATGGTCGGTTCCAAAAATTAACTTACTTAATTTTTCTATCAATTTCTCCCTTTTTGATTATTTAGAATAAATATTCAAAACTTGTAATGTATGGCCGGTTTGAAAAATCTGTTTAACAAATATCGATTTTATTGGACACGTCTGGTATCTGGATAATAGAGAAAATATCCAACCCTGAACATAACATATATAAAGGGATAAGAGACAAACATAAACATTATGAATACTCCAACGCATATTCATATTATCACCCATAGCTTTAAACAAAAAAAACCACGTGTCTTCTTCAAAAGTTCTAAATCTAGGTTTTCAGATGACATTCTAAATAATCAAACTCAATACCCTTCTAAGCACAATCTTTCGACGACATATTTCGGAACAAAGTCACACGTGAATCCATTCAATATATCAATCCATGATCAAATCCAGTTCATATTAACATGTTCAAAAGAAAAATAGTTATGATTAGGGTGAGGAACATGTATTACCTAACCCATATTTAACCCAAATTAAATTTATCCAACCCATAACCCAACCTATATTATTTACTAATATGAGTTATTATTTATTTTTTTCATTTAATATGTATTTAACACATTTTTATTCATTTAACACGTTTTTGACATGTTTAACACGTTTTCACATTTTTGACACGTTTAATACGTTTTTCACATGTTTAACACGTTTTTGTCACATTTAACACATTTTTTAACAAGTTGAACATGTTTTTCATGTTTTTGGCATGTTTAACATGTTTAACACGTTTTTGATACGTTTTTCACGATTAAGACACATTTAACACATTTTGACATATTTTTCGCATTTTCAGCACGTTTAATACATTTAACATATTTTTCACGTTTTTCACATTCTTGACATGTTTAACACGTTTTTAACATGTTTAACACCTATTCATATGTTTTTCACGTTTTGACACGTTTAACACGTTTTGATAGGTTTAACACATTTTCCACGTTTTTGGTATGTTTTGACACGTTTAACACGTTTTTGACACATTTAACATGATTCTCATATTTTTGACACGTTTAATATGTTTGTCACATGATTAACGTTTTAAACGTGAATATGTGTTAAACATGCCAAAAACGTGTTAAAAATGCTAAAAATGTGCTAAACGTGACAAAAACTTGTTAAAACTTGTTAACGTGCAAAAAATATATTAAACATGTCAAAAATATTTTAAGTGTCAAAAACGTGTTAAACGTGTCAAAATGTGAAAACGTGTTAAATGTACCAAAATGTGTTAAATGTGTTAAAATGTGTTAAATGAGTAAAAAACGTATTCAAAATGTCAAAAATGTGTTAGTGTATGAAAAACGTGTCAAATATGTCAAAAACGTGTTAGACATGCCAAAAATATGAAAAAATATGTTAAACATGTGGAAAACGTGTTAAACATATCAAAAATGTGTTAAATGTGCTAAACATATCAAAAACGTGTTAAACATATCAAAAACGTGTTAAACGTGCCAAAAACGTAGAAATCGTGTTAAACTTATCAAAAACGTGTTAACGTGTTAAATATGTTAAAAACGTTTTAAATGTGCCAAAACGTGAAAAACGTGTTAAACTTGTCAAAAACGTGTTAAACATGTCCAAAACGTGTTAAACGTGACAAAAACGTGAAAAACGTGTTGTTAGTGTGAAAATGTGTTAAACATGTCAAAAACGTGTTAAACGTGCCAAAAACGTGTTAAACGTGCCAAAAACATGTTAAACGTGTGAAAACGTGTTATAAGTTTGAAAACGTGTTAAAAATGTTAAAAACTTGTTAAATGTGTGAAAAACGTGTTAAACGTGTGAAAATGTGTTCGACTTAAAGTTGGAAGATGATTAATTTATATTAGATTAATAATAGAAAATTAAATTAAATTTATATAATTTGGGTAATTTTGATAACCCTAACCTAACTCAACCCAAATTAAATCCAACCATACTCAATCCAACCTAAATTAATTCATCCAAATTAATATTTTGGATTTGAGTAAATCCAAATTATCCTAGTTATGATTCTAAATATTTTGACACATTTGCTCAAAACAAATCTAAATCTACTCATATTAGAAATACTATCTATAAAGCATGAATTGCGCACAAAGTAAGGGAATGTGAAAGAAAAATAAATAGTATAAATTATAACCTTTATAACTTTTGCAGAGACTAGAGAGAACTTCAATGCTCTGCATTGCATTTGTGGGTGAAGAAGATAATTGAAATCCAATTCAATTCAAGTATGAAAATGGAAGATGAAAGAAGAGTTAGTGAGAACATGTGTGTAGTCAAGGCCGGCCCAGGGCAAGCCCGGAAAGCCCATGGGCTAGGGCAGACCCACTCTTGGGCAGCCCAATTCTTATTTAAAAAAATTTACTGTGATATTTTTTATTTTTTTTCAATTTTAAACAGTAACTTTTTTAAACTTTTTTTTTTTCTTTTTCTTTTCAAGTATGACCATCACAATCTAATAATTTTATATTATTCTTTCCTAATTTCTTAATTTAATATATATTTTTTAAAATTTTATAAACTACTTAAATTAATATATATTCTTATAAATTATATAAACTTCTTATACTTATAAATTCTACATAATATACTTTAACTTTATTAAATTTTTTCTAATTTTTGAATTAGTTCTCAAATTTTCTAAGGTTATTTTTTTAATCATCTTTTAATTTATATACTTAAATATTTTATTATAACTATATTAATTTTTTGAATTAGGTATTTAGCAAATTAGTAATTAATATGTTATTGTTAATACTTAATGCTTATGATAGATTTTAGTTATTCAGTATTAATCCAAAGAAATTAGAAATTTAGTTTTAAAATACTTTATCTCTTATTTAGAAACTATTAATTAATATGATAGTTACTAGATTATAATTTTATAAATTAGGATTTAAAATTATGTTATATATAAATAATGTCATAACATGTTTGTTGAATTACTATTTGTTAATTTTTATAAAAAAATTTAATTATTTTAATATATATATTTTTTGAGTTATGACGAAGAATATAAATCAAAATTAAGTAAGATTTCATCCATTTCAAAAACAAACTTAGTGTACTTCAAGTTTGAAGGGAAGAAGATATAGTGAGAATAAATGTAGAACCCCATCTGTATACAAAATTAAATAAATAAAATAACGTGTCACGATGATATGTCAAAAACTGAAGTTAAATTTTTTTAATCATTTTGAATAAATATGATACCATCTACAGCGTCGGACAAAGACAATGGATATTTAGGTGTGATGGATAAAATTAAAAAATTCATTAAATTTTATGGATAAATATAATATTTTTCTCAATATATATTTACTTTCACCTAATCAAACAGAACACGCTCTCTTATTCTATTCTCTCGTACTAAAGTAATTCTTAATAATTTTTTTCTTTTCATGTCTTCACTTTTATAATTACAAAAGAATGTTGAATCACTTAGGAAAAATTTCAATATTAAATTAAACATTAGACCAGAATAATCAGTTGTTATGAATGCTTTAATCAGTACTAAACAATTTGAACTTTATTTGAATCCATTCGGCGATGTTTCAACTGCAGATTTATAGCCCAATCCCTTCACGCTAACTGCAATAATCAATAGTTTATGCAATTGCAAGGTTTAGAGAGGGCTAAAAAAATGAATATGGTTAAGGGGATAGATGAATCAGATGTAATCGAGTTGAATATTGTAATATGTAATATCCTCATTCATTGCTTTGCAAAGGAAAAAAAACCTTGAAGACTATGAGATAAAGAACACTTTGGATAGAAATAGACTAAATCTAAAACCCAATATTGTGACATTGTACATTGATATTCGGATTATGCCAAAAAAAAACTGATGGAAGAGTTAATAATTAAGATATTGGAACTAGATCTCATTTCTAAGATTGAGGATTATTTTACAATTTATAAAATTAAATATTATAAATATAAATATAAATATATATATAAATTTATTTAAAAATTATTTTGTCATATATTTAAATATAAATAAATTATTCTCAATTAATTATTTGTCTCCCTTTTATATTAATATATTTTTCTCTTTTCATATTTATTAAATTAATATTTAAATATTTATTAGATACACTAATATTTTATTTATTTTTAATTTAACTTTTTTAATATTATATTTTTCTTATTATAATTTTTTATAAATAATTATATATATATACTTTATTTTTATTAATTATTTTATAATATATAATTATATACTAAATTTTAAAAATATTTTCACATCATTTTGTTTAACTAAAATGTCCAAATATTTTATTAAAAAATAATAATTTTTATACATTCTCTACATATTTATTATTTATATAATTAATTAATTTTTTTATTTAATGATTTGTTATTCAATAACAATGGTCCAATATATATATAAATTCATAAATCACAAATGGTCAAATGGTTAAAATATTCACATGTCAAACTCGATATCAAGGTTCGAGTCCCAACTCATAATACTAAGTTATTTCTTTGGAAAAACAGTTAAAACCATTTCAGTAAAATCTCAAAAGTGGGAGGGTCAAAAATCAAAGCTAGACAAACCCTAGCTATGATTAAGGATGACAATCAAAAGACCCTAAAAAAACCGATTAGTAGCATTCATACATTCTAAAAAAACTGAGATTACAAATATAAAAGACTACATTCAAACCTAATCATCCCAGCCTGAGATTTTCGCATGTCATCTATCTTCAGAGAGGCCTTCTTCCCCTTACTCTACCTCTTCCTACTAAGTTATTTATTACACATAGTTAGACATTGTAGTTATCATTACACATATCTTTTCAATTACTTCTATAAATATCATATAGTTACTCTTATAAAGATAATAATGTATTAATATATTTTTAACTACTCTTATAAATATCAACATCTATTACACATATTTAGAGACTATAGTTATCATTCAAATATGTGATATATATTTTTAGTTACTCCTATAAAAATTATCCAAAGATACGAACTTACTCAATAAACCGAAAGAATTAGTCCAAATTTGGTTCAAACTAAGGAATATTCTAGCTCATATGTATAATACAGAAGTACTTAGCCATTTTATTACTCTCTTGGGGAAACTATTGTATATGAACCCAATAATGGAGGAAAGTGAACACTGACATATACTAAGATAAACATTGAAGTGCATCATAGAAGCACTTTACCATCAAAGATGACAGTAGTTAACAAAAGAGGCAAACTCACACACATAGATATTACGTATGAATGGAGGTCAAACATATGTGCGTTCTACAAGTAATAAATGTTTAGAAGCAATTGAAAAACAATAGAAAAAACTAAAAGTTCATAGAAGAATGTGAAAGCTGAAACTAAAGAATTAGGAAATCATATTGATGAAGCTAAAGATGGAGATGATGAAGAATCAAAGGAAGAAAATATGAAGAATTAGAGATAGAAGAATAATAATCAAAAGATGAAAAAGAAGAAGAATTAGATGAAGGAAAAAAGGGGAAATTAGGGAATAAAAGCAAATGAAAATTAGAGGAAGGAAGTGAAGAGAAAACTTTGAAAGTAGACCAAAGCAAATCAAATAATGACACAAATGAATGTGCAGGTAAATATGAAATTCCTAAAATATTAAAACAAAATTCCTTTTATCAGATTAGGGATGGCTCCTCTAAAGAGAAACTAATCCAGGAGAATGAGGTTAATGCTTGTCGAAATTTTTAAACTAGTTCTATAAATTTCATTAATGAATGAAAATTAGAATGTGGGTAATAAAATCAAATCAAATTCACATGAAATTCAAACGTGAATTAGAGGGTGAAATTTAATCCAAATGTATAATTTGAATCAATTAATTAATTGATCTAAAATTCCTTGATGACCAATATATATATATATATATATATATATATATATAATGATGCTTAATTTTTAAAGTGTCCGAATTGGTGGATCGAGAGCTGTGGTTAATTGGGATATTTATGTGAGAGTAAATTGATATTTGGGTCGGATTGTGGGTTAACCCGTCCATAAACTTAAAACGGTTAAAAATAAAATTAAAAATTCTATAGGTGTGGTTCAAACTTGCAACCTAACAAAACAAGTAAAACTTTTTAACCAACTAGGCTAATAACACTTTATATTTTAAATTCAATACCAAATTTGATAAATGCGGGACATTTTAAAAATATAAGTTCAACTTTTTAACTAGTTAATCTATATATATATAATGATGCTTTATTTTTAAAGTGTCCGGATTGCCGGGTCGAGAGTTGTTGTTAATTTGAATATATATGTGAGAGTAAATGGATATTTTGGTCGGATTGTGGGTTGACCCGCCCATAAACTTAAAACGGTTAAAAATAAAATTAAAATTTCTATAGGTATGGTTTGAACTTGCAACCTAACAAAACAAGTACAACATTTTAACCAACTAAGGTAATAACACTTTATATTTTAAATTAAACACCAAATTTTATGAACGCGGGACATTTTAAGAATATAAGTTCAACTTTTTAAATAACTAATCTATATATATATATATATATATATATATAATAATGCTTAATTTTTAAAGTGTCCGTATTGCCAGGTCGAGAATTGTGGTTAATTTGGATATATATGTGACAGTAAATGGATACTTAGGTCGGATTGTAGGTTGACCCGCCCATAAATTTATAACGGTTAAAAATAAAATTAAAAATGCTATAGGTATGGTTCAAACTTGCAACCTAATAAAACAAGTACAACCCTTTAACCAATTAGGCTAATTACACTTTATATTTTAAATTCAACACCCACTAGTAAAAATTCATCTTTTAACGCCCGGATATTCGGCCGTAATTTATATTATTTTGGTCGATATTAATCAATACTGTCCGGTTAAAATATGGACGTTCATGGACGGTAGAACCTGTGTCGTTATTGAAAAAAGTATCAATAACGTCCGAATTTCATTCGGACGTTATTACTCAATAAAGGCCGAATTTTCTGTCGTCGTTATTAAACAATAAAGGCCGAATTTTTTTTAGACGTTATTGATCAATACAGTCTGTTTTCCTACTGATGTTATTGATAAATAAAGTCCGTTTTCCTACTAACATTATTGATCAATAAAGTCCATTTTCCTACGAACATTATTGATCAATAAAGTCCGTTTTCCTACTAACGTTATTGATCAATAAAGTCCGTTTTCCTACGAACGTTATTGATCAATAAAGTCCGTTTTCTTACGGTCGTTATTGATTATACTAAAAAAAGTTTTTAATCTAGAAACCTGAAATTTTAAATTAAAACCTATTATATTCAAATTAAACTATATTATATATAACACAAAACATATAACATGTTCCAACAATCTAATCAAAAATATATATGTTCCAAAACATGAATAGACATTTACAAATTTTTAACCTATAAAGACATATATGTTCAGTTACTAAATTTCTTCCAATTTTCAAAACATGAATAAACATATATATGATTCTTCATTTCTTCAATCTTCCTATATCCAAAAATCTGCAACAATCACATGAAAATGATAATTAGGCATTTCAAAACTGAAGAAAGCAAAACCAACATAAGTAAAATACTTTTTATAAAAAACAATAGAACCACGTTTTCATTGAAACAACAATCTTATTAACTGTTTTTGCAAATCCTAAGTTACTACAACTAATAGAAATCTTAGTCGATTGTAAGAAGAAGAAAAAACCAGTAAAACCACAAATCTCATTAAGCTGAGTCTATCCATAAATAGATTAATTAAACTGACATTAAAGAATACATAAGCACAACAATACCACAACCCTAATCATGATAAGAACAAAATGAATTGTTGATTTTAAAGAAATGACCTGATTTGTTGATCATGTAGAAAATATAACAATCGTTGATTTTAAAGTAATCTCTTATTAAATGTTTCACAAGAGAAGTGGAAAGACTTGTTAATCTTTATCTTCTTCATTTTCTTCTTCATTAGCTGTATTTAATGAGACTAAAATTAATTAAAAAAATCATATTAACATAAACAATTAATCAAAATATTTTTAAACCTATTTTAAAAGGCGACGTAGTAGGTGGTACTTGTGCATGGGGTGGCATCGACGAAGATTGAATTCCTAAGTATCGTGCCATCATAGCTTGCATTATTTTCTCTATTTCAACATGCTCAACTAATATTCTAGCATCAATAGCTTCCCTTTCAGTTAATCATTTTGCTTCATTAGTCTCCCTTTCCTCTATTAACCTTTTTTTAATTTCTTCCAAATAACTTTGTACGTGCTCATGATTATTTGTTAATTTCTCTACTACGGCTCTTAAAGAAGCGTTCTATTGTCGGAGAGCTCTCTTTTATTGATCACCTCTAAATTGTGAAGTCGACACTCCTGTTCCCATCCCAATGACAGTTCCATGATTTTGAGGGCCAAACACTTGTTCCACCATATCCAAATCAGAGATGGAATGATTTTCTTGTCTAACTTCACGCATCTTATCCTATAATATGTTAGTATATTAATTTAATTATAACATAAACAAAATATCATAAAAATGAACAAAAAATTAGAAATTATTACCGACTGTGATTGTACATCGGGATCAATAGATTTGTCCTTCCTTGTATGAGTCTCAATAAAGACGTTCTCGTAATATCGACGTTTCCCATCCCGTATTTCCTAAATATATTCAATGAAACACATTCAATATATGTTTATTTAAAAAAATTATAAAGTAATTAAGCTAGTTACACACATACCATTTCCCACCCCACTTGAGAAAATGACTTGCTTCCGGTGCGGTGAACATATTTGTGTTTCTATCTATTAGTTTTATTGGTAGAGCTTGTTTTCTACACTTATAAAAACAATTTAAAATTATTTATCACATAAAAATATTTATCTTAAATTAGTAATTACCTTATATTTATCGGTGAGAAAGTAGTGGTGAAGCAACCACTCCCAATCCTCTTGGGTCATTTCCTTTGGCTTGCTAGTTTTAACTTTATTCATGTCACCTTTGTGCACATCGATACAATGTCTATTAATATCGACTCTCCACCTATTCCAAAAATGTTACATGTGTCATAACATGGCATCGCGATAATCTTGAATATTAGTAGCATCGAACTTATCCTGAAAAATTTAAAATGTTTTGATAAGAAGATATTATTTAGAAATATTTTTAAAGAAAATTTAACTCACTGTCACATGTTGCCACAAATTATCCAATTCAGATGGAACTAACAAGTTTCATTTCAGCATGCGATGTTTGACTGCAAAATTATCGCGCACAATAGACCCCAAGTGACGAGCCCAATTCTTCCTGTTTTCACAAAATGGTTTTTTATCCACCAAATTGAAGACGACAATGGCCTTCTCTCCATTTTCTGTCATTTTCGTCCACGTAAAATTTTTATTACTTTCTCTCCTTCTTTTGGTACCGTGATTTGTCGTTGATTCAGCGTCTAGTAGTGAATGTGACATATCATTTGCAAGTATGACATCTTGGGTAGATGTGGAATCATTTGCAAGTATGTCATTCGAGTGAGGTGTGACATCATGTGTATTTATGACATCTTGTGAAAATATATTTCTAGATGCATCTCTTTTCTTTCGTATTTCTACTAGTTTGACATTTAAGCTACTTGGAGGAAGGTTGTTCTTATCTTGCCCAGTCATGACTTCTGAAATAAAACAAATAATATTATTAGCATAGCAAATAATAACAACATTATGAGTAGAATAAACTCTAAACATATCATTAGTACAATAAACAATGCTCATTTGATGATATCAAGTATATGAATATCGAGGATTTGTATTAATTGCAATTTGCCAACCTGGTTTAGAGACATTATCTCTTATAAAAAATACTTGTTTGCTTGAGTGACTAATATAAAAGGATCTGTCTTTTGAGTTGTCAATAATCGGTTACAATTTATGCTAAAAAAACCATATTTATCAACTTTAATTCCACTTTGTCCAAAATGCACGTCAAACCACTTACACTTAAAAAGTACAACCCGTCTTCCATTATGATATTGCATTTCAATAATTTTTGTCAACACTCCATAGTAGTCCATAGTTTCCAAGTCATTATTGCCAACCACAAGAACACCACTGTTTTGTGTCGTTAAACCCTCGTCATGCTCTTTTGTGTTGAATTTATATCCCATCATACTCATCTCAAATTTGTCAGTCATCATCGTGGATAATTTATCACATAACTTTGGGTTAATTGAACCGAAAATGATATCATCAACATAAATCTGGACAAGTAATATGTGTTCATTTTTCTCAAATTTGAATAAGGTTTTGTCTACCGATCTTATGGTAAAATCATACCATGCTCTAGGAGCTTGTTTTAAACCGTAAAGAGTTTTGTCTAACTTGTAAACATGACTAATTAAAGCATGATTTTTAATACCAGAAGGTTGTTCAACATATACTTCTTCACTTAATTAACCATTAAGGAAAGTACTTTTCACATCCATTTGAAAAACATTGAAATTTTTTAATGCATCAAATGCAATAAAGATTCTAATGGCTTCTAGTATGACAACAAGAGCAAAAAATTCTTCAAAATCAATGCCTTCTTCCTGTTTGTATCCTTGGGCCACTAATCTAGCTTTGTTCCTCGTAACCAAACCATTCTCATTGAGTTTGTTTCGAAAGACCATCTAGTTCTAATGACAAATTTATTAGCTACTCTTGGAACTAGATACCAGACTTTGTTTCTCTCAAACTGGGTTAGTTACTCTTGCATTGCTAAAATCCAATCGGGATCCAGTAATGTTTCATCCACATTTTTCGGTTCAATCTGTAAGATAAATGCATAATTTGCATATTCTTCTAACAATTGATGCCTAGTTTTGATGGGTGCAAAGAAGTTACCTATAATTAGCTCAGGAGGATGATCTTTGTTCCATTTAAAGTTCGGTCCAGATAAACCTTATGATTGACCGATTATTTGATTAATGTTAGACAGACCGGTAGGTTGAACAATGTCAGGCCTACCGGTTTCCTCAGCAATTTCGGAGGTGTCAACTTTCTGCTATAACGCAGTTTGATCTTGCTGAACCTCAGCGTTATTAACCGTCTGGTCATAAGCAAATCTTCTATAGACCAGAACCTCATCTTCACTATCAGATTGAATATCTAAGTTTTCCAATCTGTTAGAGAGATCAATGGATGATGAAGTATTACTTTCAATAGATTCGTCAAAAACAAGATGAGATGATTCTTCAACCGTAAGAGCCCTATTGTTATAAACTCTATACGCTTTACTAACTTCAAAATAGACTAACATGATACCAATATCTGATTTAGCGTCAAAAGCGTTTAAATAATTTTTGCCATTGTTATGAATGTAATACTTACCGCAAAGATCCTAAAATACCGGATATTAGGAACTTTATCATGGTATACTTCAAAAGGTGTTTTGTTAAGACACTTATTAATCATAGAATGATTTTTAGTATAACATGCAATATTAATAGCCTCCTCCTAGAGTTGTGGGCAACACCCAAATCGGCTATCATGGATCTTGTAGCTTCCTGGAGTGTTCGATTTCTCCTCTCAACTAGACCATTTTGTTGAGGATTTCTAGCATTAGACAACTCGTGTCTAATACCGGATTCCTCAAGATATGTAGTTAAAGTCCTATTAGTAAATTCAGTACCTCTATCACTTCATATTTTGTTAACACGTACAGATTTCTCATTTTGTACTCTTCTAAGCATTTTGATCAGATTTGGAGTAGTTTGATTTTTAGAGACTAATAAGATAACCCAAGTATATCTAGAATAAGCATCAATAATTATCATAGTATAATACATTCCTCCTAGGTTGGTTACCCTAATTGGTCCGAAAAGATCTATGTGAAGTAGTTCTAAACATCTGATGGACTGAGTGTTTCCTTTACTTTTGAACGTAGATTTAATTTGTTTACCCATTTGACATGCAAAACATAATTTATCTTTTGAAAACTTTATGTTAGGTATTCCTTGAACTAGCACCTTAGTACAAATATAATTAATTGTTGTAAAGTTCAAATGATTTAATCTTTTATGACAAAGCCAATTTTGATCATTTTTAGAAATCATACAAACAGAGTTAGGACATTTACCCTTCCAGTCTACTTTGTAAATGTTTTTTATCCTATGCCCTATTGGTTCTTAACTAATCATGCTTGTTTGTGATTCGATAGTGTATCATGTATCACACATTTGACTAATACTTAGCAAGTTAAAGCACAAGGTTTCAACAAGTAATACATCATTTATAGTTAGGTTGTCATGAATAATCTTATCACTGCCCACATACTTACCCTTAGAGTTATCACCAAAGATGACTTTTGAATTGAATTCTTTCACAATGTTAGTTAATAGCTTGTCGTTTCCTATCATGTGCCTAGAGCATTCGCTGCCCAAATATCATTCCGAGTTCTCCAAGCGTTTAGTCTGTTTTACCTGCAAAATATAGTTATTTACACCTTTATGGTACCCACATTTAATTTGGTCCACGATTAATTAGTCCCTTGGGAATCTATACACGAATTAATCTAATGAATTTCCCTGTGATAGTCTTAATAGTTCTACTTGTGTTAGGCTTGACATCTCTCTGTCTGCCATTGAATACCTTATTGTGTTGTGGTGATGATCTTTGATGAGCCTTTTCTGACTTTATGTCGTTTTCTCGTCTAACCGGCCGGTTGGCTTTACTTCTCTCAGGAATGAGCCATCGCGACTTGTCGGTTGGTCCTACATATGTTGGTTCCTTTGTTAATTTTAAATCGTGACTTGCTTCAATGTTGGTTGATGTACTCTTGACAATGTTTATAAATGGCAACTTGTCTTTGCTGAATTCAACTCTTTGCAGTTAGGAGATCTGGTTTCATCTAGATTGCTATTGTCGTATCCTAAACTGAACTTGCAATTATATGGTCTTTGATGGCTCACATCATCTCCAGATTTCTTCCATGCAGCATTTACGTATTTAGTTCTCTCATTTTCTTCCGTTAACAATTGAACTGTCTCCTTGAGCTTCTCATTCTCAGAGGATAGTTCAATCGTTCTACCAGTCTGAGCATTTAGCTGGGTTGGTATAAGATTAGATAAGTTCTTGTACTCAATGACCATGTCATTGAGTGCAGTAATCAGATCCTCTCGAGTGAATTCCTTAGGTGTGAAGTTGAATACCTCTTCTTCTTTAGCCATAAGACATCTTATCCTTTCAGTGTCACTATCTGAGTCGCTATGTGCCCACTGACTTCCACCATCATCGACTATTAGGGCCTTTTGAATCTCCTTGCCTTGACTGTTTGACTGGTGATCTTCCTTTGGTTCTGATCATTTTGCTTTCTGTCGTCCATTCGTGGCTTCTTGCACTCCGACCTGTAGTGACCTAGAGCATCACAATTAAAACAGTGAACGTTAGCTTTGTTACCGTTAGAGTAGTTGTATTTGTAGGAGTTGGTGGGTTGGTTCTTCTTCATTCACTTTCCAAACTTTCTGGTTAGCATGGTCATCGCATTATCAATGAACTACTCAGTCGATTTAATAGGTACATGAGCCACCGATTCCACGGAGGTCACCAGAGCTCTGGTAGTTGTTGATGCTGAGGCTTTATCTTCATTTCTTGCTTTCATTTCGAACTCATATGCTCTCAAATATTCAAAGACATCATGCAACTTCATATTATGAAGACCTTCTGATTCTCTCATTACCATGGTTTTGATGTCTCAAGCATTAGGAAGTGATCTTAGAGTTTTGACAATCGTTTCCTTGTCATATTTCTTCCCATGAGTCGAGAGTTAATTCACGACACTTGTGAAACGGTCACCGAATTCTTTCATTGTTTCTCCGGGACGCATTTTGATATTTTCAAATTTTTGAGTGGCCACCATGAGCTTGTTTTCCTTGGTTCGCTCATTTTCTTTGTGAAGTTGGATGACCGTCTCCCACACTTCTTTTGCGGTAGTACATCCTATGATCTTGGCAAACGTGTTTCTGTCTAAGGTTCTGTAGATAGCATTTCTACCGAGGTTGTCAAGGTTCTTCCTTCTTCTGTCCTCAACTGTCCATTCGCTCATATCCTTATATATCTTTATTGGACCATCAAAGATGATGACCATCATTTCATCGTCTATGGTGGTTAGGTGCAGTTGCATGCGTAACTTCCAGTCAACGAACTCTTCATTTTCGAGAAGTGGAGCCTTCTCTTTGTAAGACATGCTGACGTGTGGTTGCTTGAGTATTAAGACTAGTTGCTTTGATACCACTTGTTAGGATTGTGATCGCCCTTAATGACTGGGGGTCTCGTTAGGTCGATACTAACCTTGTTAGAGGTTAATATCAGTCTCAATACTACGCAAGTTGTCACAAACTCTTGACCGAGTTCATGTGCGGAACTTTTCGTTTCAACTTGAAGCAACACAATTATGGATTGGACAGTAATAGGATGACACAAAGTAAATGAGAAACACAAAACGAGATTTATGGATGTTCAGAGATAAGGCTCCTACGTCACCCCTTCTTCTCAAACTTTGAGAAGGATATTCACTCTAAATATTCAAATAGTTTACATTAATTATATCGAACACCCGAGACTTATTTACTGCTCGTTTTCGACTTCTTACAATGCCCACTCTGTTGAACAGAAACGAATTTTGTCAACTTACAACACTCACTACTCACACAAAATAGATGAACTTGTAATACACGTGGAATTCTAACACACAAGGGGTTGAAAGATTTTAAGCAATAGACTGAAAACACACGTTTAGAACACTTATAAGTTCGTAAGAGTCAGATTGCAAGACTGCTAGTGAAGTTCGGGTTTTGTTGAGGTGGTTTATCCAGTTGAGCTGAGTTCTTTTAAATACGAATATGACAACGGTCATATTCTTTTTTAACGGATATAATTTCCTTAATAGTACATCATTTCTTGATCTAATTGATTGAGGATCTTTGTAGTACATTCTTGGGATGTCCTCTTGATCTTGTTTGATAGTAAGTAAACATTTCCATTTAATGAGGTTAATAATTTCCGAGGAACAGATCATTAAGTTGATTTGTATTCTAATGATTTGGTTGTCCGGAATATTGTGACAAATATCTGCTCCAAAAGGACTGCATTGGACTCATACCGAAATGGTATTCTAATCTCTTTTAGCAGGCTTCTACTTCCCAAAAAGGGTTTCATCAGACTTATACTAAAATGGCAATAGAATAGTTTGATCACGTGAAGGCTTCCTTTTGCAATTACCAAAAATGTTCTGTGTTGCACTAGAATGGAAATTGTCATCTATTCTCAGTGTAAAGAAGTTTTAGCGAAAAGCTGGTTCCGCCTCCTAGGATTTGACTGGTTAAATTACATATTATTTTACCGATTTATCCTTCTTGTAAAATAACTGGTCAAGTTATCGTTGCATGGATATTACCAATTTCGTGTCTTGTATGAGAACCGAAGATTTTATCGAAAGAATTACTAGATAGATTATCGGTTCTGTTTTGAGAATGACCAATCGGTTTTACCGATCTTGTCGAGCGGTAAAACCGAAATCTTTTACCGAACCGATTATATAGCCGATTGAGAAACCGATTGCGCAGCCTTAGTGAAACTGGAGAAAATTACCGGTTATACTAAAATCGGTAAAACTGATTTTTCGCTAATGAACCGATTGATTATTAGTTTCAGTTTTTTGACATTTTACCGAAGAGTTGATTGAGCGGTAAAATCGAATAGTGTCGTCTTTATAATATCAGTTAACTAGGCTGAGCGGTAAAACCGAATTCCATTGGTGATCAAATAACTAATTGCTCCTTTTTGATAGATAACCAATTTGTAGAACTGAATGAGTGAGGACCGAAGGCATAAACTATCGGTTTCGGTTTACTGATTTCTGTATTTCCGGTTTTGATAAAAATCCGAATTTCTAGATTTTCCGGTTTCTTTATATCCTGCACAGATGATGAATTTGATTAAGTTCTTTAGATAATTAATTACTTACTAATTTATTATCTAATTTATCTAACAGTAGATTTGACGAATGGTTACTTGAGACTTCTAATAGAAAATGCACTCCCTTAAATTTTTTTTGAACAATAGTCTTATTCCCACTTTATGTTGGAATCTATAGAAAAACATAAATTAATATTTGTTTGATAAATCAAAATTCTTGTCTTTAGTGTATTAACTAAATCTAAATGATCTTGCGACTATTTTAATTGCAAAAATGATCAAGATGTTTATCAAACTGAGACTTCCGCATGAGTTGTTGTGCATTGAACACCATCGGACACAAGTTGGATAAATATCAATTATGATGCCTCCTTTCTTGTAGACGCATCCAAGTTGTCTTTGAGAATTATTATTCGGAATCATATGAACAACATTCTCGATGTCTTTGGTCATAAATTTAGATACCATAACTTTGTTGTGGCCGAGAGCACATGGTCATTTTTTAGTAAGGCATCAATAATATAGTATTTATCATTCTTGATGCACCAAAAGAAAGTTATTAGAATCTCAAACCTGCGATACAAAATATTAAATAAATTATGTCTTGTCACCACCACTTTAAAGTTGAGTTCATCTATAGTAGTCTAAATTCGTAAATTGGGTAGCAAAATACTATCGGATTTATTTTCCGTTATTGTTTTTATTTTATGTTCCAGTACTGCTAAAAAAAACTTCTTTATACTGACATTATATTTTCATAATTTTTGGAAGATAATTTTATCAAAAAAAAAAATACATGGGATAAACAAATTTTATTTTGTATTAAAAGCCACAATACCTTTTTTTTCTTACGAATTAGTCGTTAAAATTAGGATGTCATATCCATTACTAAATTATTTGTCTTCATAAAAAAGTAAAATAATTTTAATATTAAAAAAATATAATATATTAATGGTGAGAATTTAAATGAATAAAAGATTATTTTAACCTTATTTTATGAATTCTTTTAAATTAGGTGTGATTATGGATTATATTATTTTTTTTATAAATTTAAATTAAATTCTAAGATTTGGGTTATACTTCATTAAAAATTTACAAATATAAGGATTGAATATATATTGAGTTGGTTAAATAGGTTTATAAATTAACTTTAAAATAATTAAAAATTACCAATATATATATATATATATATATAATTTGAAACAAATTATTAAAAAAAAAATCATGTTGTTAGGTAAAATTTTATTATAGCTTATTTAAAATGTTCCCTCCAACAAGTATTTATTTAGTTAGACGAGGTCTTTATACGTCCTAACATATATTTACATAATATACCAATTAAAAATTGGATTAATAGATTTAAAATGTTGATTGATAAGATTTCAAGTGACTTCAATGATTATGATTTATCTCTCTACTTAATCTTAATAGAGGAAACCTGATTTTTCGATTCCTCTATGCTACCAAAAATGCTCTGCATCTAAGATCTCTTCGGTCTGTAGATTTTCGTTCTTTCTTTTTTTATGATTTATATTGATTATATCTTTTATTTATATTTAAATTAAAAAATAGAAATTTTCTAGGTATACCCAATAGTTTTATTTTATATGTATTATAAAATAGTATAAATTCTATTTTATACTATATGAGTAAGTATAAATGAGCAAGTATATGAGCATCCCGGACGCGAATTGTCTTCTATATAGAGGAAATGAAGAAACCATAGATCACCTATTCGGGAGCTGTTGTATTGTTTTAGAGCTTTGGGACAGATTCTATAAAAGTATGGAGCTGATCAGTTTTCCGAGCGAATGGAATAAAATCAAAGATGAAGCACTACTCAAAACCAATGGAAATAGATTTGCAACAAGCGTGTTCAAGTGCGGCTTTGGAGCAGTGGTGTATAACATTTGGCAAGAACGGAATGCAAAAGTATATGACAGAACCTACAGAAGCGTTGAAGAGTTATGGAAAGATATTGTATCGGATTGCAGCGCCCTCGCGGGAACGTGGACAAGAATTCCAAGCACGGGGCAGAACTGGAATATCTGTAGGAACTAGAATTTACCATTTTTTAAACTCACTAGAATTGAAAGCATTGTAATCAGATAATTCATTTACGTTTTTAGCTTTTTAACTTTTACTCAGAATGTTACGACTTCAAAATCATTTTAAGCCTGTATAAAATGATTTCTTAAACTCGTGTTTTTTTTCATTTTTGGAATTTTTTAATAAAATAACGCTAAGTCGTTTTTTCCAAAAATAAAATAATATAAATTGAGGGGAAAATTAAAGTTTGAAATTTAATATGGAATTTTTTAGTATTTTTTTTATTTATTCCATCCAATTATAATATATTTTTTTAATTGGTGAATTAATTTTTAGATAATCATAAGAAAAAAAAAGTTTTTATCAAACTTTTTAATTATTTGATCATTTTTAGGCCAAATTTTAGTATTTTCAAGAATTAATTTGGATATATTAACTCATTGATTAACCTAGTCTATAAACCTCTTACATTTAGATTTGCAAAACATTTTTGACTGGCTACATCTTAAAAAAAAATTCATACTTACCTTTAATTACTTATCTTATTATTATTTTTATTCAGTATATACTCTCAATATATATATATATATATATATATATATATATATATATATATATATATATATATATATATATATATATAATATGGTAATAATATTTAATAATTACAATTATATATTGTTAGATATTTAAATATATTATTTTTGATTAACTTAATTTTAAATATTAATAAATGATTTAAATTAAAAAAATAATATGTTTTAAAATAAATTATAATAATATATTATGTTTTATAATTTGTTTATTAATATGTAATTTTAAATTTGAATTAAAATAAATAAATATAAAAAATACTTATTAAAAAAAATAGTATATTTAAAATCATTAATTAAATTAAAAAATTACATTTAAAAATTTGATCAGATTTTTAAAAATTAGAAAATTAATTTTAAATATATAAAAATTAATCATATATAAACTAATTATAAAATAAAATGAGAGTATATATATATATATAAATTAAAAAATATTAGTATATATTTTAATTTTTTTATTTAATATTTAATATATCAAATTATATAATTTAAATATAATTCCAATTATTAACTAATATATTTAATATACTATGAATGTTTTGTTTCAGATATTATTTTCAAATATTATCATACTAATTCAATTCAAATATTATCGTAAAAACTTTGTGTAATTTAATTTTTTGTCTCCGATTTTAAGATTTATTTAAGAAAAAAAATATTTTAGAAACTTTTGTTTTTTTTGTCATTATGTATCTTGTGTCTAGATGACACTCAAGATAATATTTAATTAAACATATATTAATATTTTTCATTGAAACTCACAAATAATTAAATATATTAAGAGTTTGTTTTATTTTAATTTTGTGTTTCCGTAATTTTAACTCAAAAGTTATATAGCATATTTTATATATTTTGAACAATAACATCATTTCATTTATTAATTAAATTAAAAAATATTTTTTTTAATTCTTTTTATAAAATTTAAATTTAAAAGAGTATTATAATCAATTAAAAATTTAAATAACTTACTTTTTAATTAAATAATATTAAAAAAATAATAGTGAAAGTCCCTAAATAACCAACATCAAACAAGCCCTAATAATTTGATCTAATTGTCTTCAACCAATTCAAAAGTAATAAATCAACCTATTAATATAATCCTAATTTATTTGGTACCTAATCTAAACTAGATTTATTGTAAAAAGTGTTACAAAATTAAATTAAGAAGGAGCTTGATTATTTTATTGTCGATCAAGTTATTTTAAGCACTAAATAACTCAATTAAATATTTATTAGCTCGAACTCGAACGAGTTTATAAATTTAAGTTCGAGATTGACTCGACTATTTACCTATAAGATCGGTTCCACTCGAAAAATTTGAACAAAAATTAAATTTTCAAATATTTATAAATAGAATATATTTATTTTAAAGTTTAGATATTAATATTAAAATAAATAAATAAATATTATTTATTATCAGTTCGAAAAAACTCGATAATGCATCGAACAAGTATTACATGAGCTCGAAGTTTGTCAAAGTAAAACTCAAATCGAGCTTTAAATGAGCGACTTGTGAGTGACTCACGAGCAACTTAAATCATTTGTAGCCCGATTATGAGGTAAGTCTGATTTTTTTTTTATTGTATTCAGCTTATTTATTTTTATATGTTTTATAATTGTAATAGTATTAAATAATTAATATTATATATATATATATATATATATTTGATGTTATATTTAAATATATATTTTTTATTAATTTAATTTTAAATATTAATAAATTATTTAAATAAAATAATAACATGTTTTAAAATAAATTATATGAATATATTAGTTTTATAAGTTTGTATTAATATATAAATTTAAATTTTAATTAAAATAAATAAATATAAAAATCCTTATTAAACAAAAGAGTGAAGAGTGTGTTTATAATTAATAAATAAAATAAAATAATTACATATTCAAATTTAGATTTTATTATTACTATAAGAATTTATATAAATAGTTAATTTAATAAATATATATATATATTTAATTAATGATTAAAGTAAATTAAATTAAACAATTAGAATGAGAAATAAAAAAAAAATTAATAAAGATTACAAACAGAAAATAGAATGAATAAAAAATATTAAACAAACGTAACTTGATAAAAAAAAGTTGAAAGAGTATAAACTTAAACGTTAAATAATAAACGAAAGGATGTGGGTCGAGAAAAAAATATGTTTAAATAATATGTTTAAATGTAAAACGTATTTAATTGTGATTTAATAAACTAAAGGATGTGGGTCGAGAAAAAAATATGTTTAAATGTAAAACGTATTTAATTGTGATTTAACGCTCCAGAGTATAAATTGAATGAAATACGCCTTATTATATAAGAGTTGTTTAACTGTAATAACAAAATACTAGTGTTCAAAATAGCACCAACACACCTGAAACACATCAAAATTAACTGTTGAAAGGATCAATATTCAAAACATAAATAAATAAATAAAATCATTAACAAACCAACAAAAAAAAAATTTAATGTTAAGATTTCGAAAATTCTCACAAAAAAAAAATCAATTTCTTTTTTTAAAACAATCATTTAACCTCCTAGAATTTTAAAGAAAATGAAATATTTAATTTCATTGCAATGTTTAGGAATCCATAAGAGTGATTGACTCATGAGGTTTAGTTCATTAGTAGTTTCTTTTTCAAAAGAATATAAAAATCCTCTTGGAGGATTCTTAAACATTACATAAGAAAAACTTGTGAATCCGATTTAGGTTGGGCCCAAGAGACTAGACTCTAACTAAGCTTAATTGAGATATGCTTATGTGTCATCTTACTTATATTAGTACTAGTATGTACGTATATGTGCAAATCTTACTTATGTGGAGTTGAATCTAATATCTTAAATTGAATTTTATATTTGATTCTTCTCTTGATGTAGTTACATAATGTTTTTAGGACATGGCCTATGTGCTTACATACAAACACTTAAATAAAGGAAACGGATATTAAAAAGACTAGAAATTAATTAAAGTTGATGAAACAAGGACACAAGTTAATAAGAACACCAACATCATTAATATCTTAAAAAAATATTATTAATAGGAATGAAGATAATTATTGAAAGAGTATCGATCCATTCGCAGTTTCTCAATTACCGCTAGGAACAGGAATAGGAATAGGATTAAAAGGAATATAAGGAGCAGGAGGACGACGAAAAGGAGGAGGAGGACGAATAGGAACAGGAGATCTGCCGGAGAGTGTGCAGTAGCAGCGGCGTTGGTGGAAGTTGCCTCTGCAAATGCCGCCAGAGTAACCGTCGAGGACACACGCCTGATTGCAGTTACCGGGGCTTAGACATAGACATATCCCCTTGAATGTTTTGCTCGGCCACATAAGACCATCATTATCAGATGACTTAACCCCGATTAACTCTGTAATTTAATTAGTTCAATTAATATACATAGCTAATAAATTTAAATCACAGAGAAATTTTTAATTGTGCCTAACCAGAAGCACCATAAGAAAAACCGATAATCAGAAAGAAGAAGAAGACCAAAGTTTTCATCTTCATTGTCGTTCTAATTATTTAACGCTTATCTTGTTATGCTCTTTTTTATAGGCCATTTTTATTCATTTAATAATGCCACGGAATCCTTTATAATATTTTATAAATCTATATTAAGGGACCTCGATTTTTTTTTTTTATATAATTAAAAATACTCAACCAGTTCATCATACTTTTTTAAAAAATTATTTATTGCATCAAAAAATAAAATACATTACTTTATTTAAATTAACTTATTATTTCAAAAACAAACCAATATAAAAAAAATTATTGAATTATTGGTATAACTTGACTTCTCACTTAATTTAATATATAACATACTTAGTATATTTGATAACTCATAGTTATAATCACTTATTTATATTGATTTAATGTCAACATAATCAAAAACAATTAAATTAAAATTTAGGTGTTAAATAATATAACATATTTGTAATAATTAAAATTGTAATGATAAAGATCGAATCTTGTAATTTTTTTAGGGAATCTGTAATGACGAGTGATGAAGTAGAGAAAGTCGAACAAATCAATTAAACGGTGTCGGGAGAATATTTACAAATTATCATGAGCGACATTGAATTTTGTCCTTGATCGAGAGTTGGTAAGCAACGCCAAAAAAATGTTATACCAAGTGATAACTGACCATCTAATCTATATATGGTCAAAAAAAATGAGAAACTCGTAGAATAATGGGAGTATACTTGTAATAGGGCATCCGACTAAAAATTTTATTTCGTGACTTTTTATTGAAAGAACGAAGAAAACAAACATAAAATGTGACTCTTTATTGAAAGAATGAAGAAAACAAACATAAAATTCGATAACTTTTATCTGCTTTGCTGCTAAAGAGGGGACAAATACGAACTCAATAAATCATAACTAACACAATCAGAGTATATGACCAACAAACAAACAATCCACTGAATATTGAAAGAATTATTCGGATCACAAAAATTCTGGATACAAAATTATATCTAACAAAATAAGTTGTCACAATTAATAAAATAAAACACCAACTCAAATCTGAGTGGTGGAAAGAAAAATATGACACCTCCGATACTAAAAAAAAGTTATCAAAGATGAAGAAAGAATGAATATTCACTTCTCTACAAAAAATTACGAGAAAAAGTTTATATATGAACTACATCTCTTATATATATATTAATAATTTATTATACAAATTAAAAAATATTATTATTTATTTTAATTATTTTTGATTTAATATATCAAATTTTATAATTTAATATATTAAAATTATTAATTAACATATAGATGTATAATAGTCTTTATAAATCTTTTTCACATATTAGTTTCAAATATTTTTAAATCAAATCAAATATTGAGTACTAAAAAATTAATTTTTTTTCGTTAATTAAATTTTTTGTATTGAGATATTTAAATTATTAAATACTTAGAATGGAGTGTTTATCTTAATATTCATTCAAACAATATCTAAGGACATGCTTGGGTATCGTGGTTGTAAATGAGAAATAAATAAATTGTGTATGATTAAGGAATCTTCAATTATCTCAATCAATTCCTCTGTGAATTGGGAGGATCAATCAATTTACTCCTCCATATCAATGTTTACTTTCTTTCCAATAATTATAATTACATAATATTATATATATTCTTATAATTAAAATAATAATTATTTTATTTATTAAAAGAAATAATTTTAATTATTAAATAATATTAAGTAATTATTTAAAACAGAATATTAATAATAATTATTTTAATAAGATAATTATTTTTTATTAATAATTACAATAAATTATAATAATATAGTAATTTTTATATAATTTGTTTTAAATATTATCTATTAAAAATAAATTTATAAAAAATTAATTAAAATGAAAATATAAAAACTTAAAAAAAATAGTTTTTTATTAATAAATTATTTAAAAATTCAAATATGAATTATTTTAATTAAATGTATACCATGTTATATTAATTAAATTTTATAATTAACATAAAGGTGTTTCATCCACTATTAATATATATAATATTTGAAAATTTATATTTTAAATTGTTTTTTTTGACATATAATATAATTTTTTATTTGTAATATATATATATATATTTATATTTTGGTAATGTATTGGAATATATGCATTGTAAAAAGTTTGAACCATTCAATTTTTTTTGTTTAAAGTTTTTTTCTTGGAAAAAATATAATTAGTATGATAATTGATATTAAGTCACTAGTAAAAACCGACCTTTACCGATAGAGTTTACCGAGAGTTTTAGAAAATTCTCGGTAATGGTCCCGAGGGAAAGAAATATTTCGTTATTAAAAATAAATTCCTCGAGGTGTGTAAAACAGAAATTGCGAAGGTTATTCAAAGAATCATCGGTTTTAACTTTCCCCAAATTGGTAATTGCAAAGGTTTTCTAATAAACCTTCAATTTTGACACTTTTCAAAAAAACTGAAAATAATTCTAAGTATTAGAAAAGGGTTAATTGCGAAGGTGTTTTAATAAACCTTCGGTTTTGACCCATTCCCAAAAAAACCGAAAATAATTTTAAGTGTTGGGAAGGGGTAATTGTGAATGTTTATTGGAAAACCTTCGGTTTTGACCCTTTCCAAAAAAACCGAAAATAATTCTAAAGGTAATTGCGAAGGATTATTGGAAAACCTTCGGTTTTTACTCTTCCCAAAAGGTAATTACCGAGAGTTCTTCTAAAACTCTCGGTAAAACCTTACTAATAAAATCAGATACCCTTTTCTTTTCCCGATTATTTCAGACGCCTCTCTCTCTCTCCGTTCTCCGCCCTCTCGCCGCTGTAGATTCTTCAACTTAAGGTTATTACATGTTAGATTTATATATATATATATGTTATATTAAGATGATTTAGATTGATTTTGTTATAATTTTGGTTAGTATATGTTAGATTAAGGATTTTTGTTGTTATAATTTTGGTTAGTAAATGTTAGATTTATAGTTGATTTTGTTTGATTTTGGTTAGTATATGTTAGATTTGGTTTAATTTTGGTTAGTATGTGTTAGATTTATGTTTGATTTTGTTTGAGTTTTGGTTAGATTCATATATGTTTAGGGTTGATTTTTGTTTGAATTTTGGTTAGATTAATATGTGTTTATGGTTGTTTTTGTTTGAATTTTGGTTTAGATTCAAATATGTCTTAGGTCGTTGTATTAATTAGGATTTCATTTTGGTTAGATTCGTATATGTTATATATAAGAATAATATTGAAATGGAAGCCCAATTTATTAATGATATGCATTCAGGATGACTGGATGGTTGCGTATGCGGAAAACACCAAAGAGACTACACCCGTCATTCTAGAACCTACTAAAACAATCAAATGACCTTACGATCCGAGGAGAGACTTCCAGAGTCGACATAGTGTCTGTCGTGGAGGACCCGATGGCTACTACTGACGTTAAACATTAGGAGAATGCGAGACACCTATCGTTGACATTAGAGAAAATTCAATTGAGGGATATGGAAAGAACGCAAATGCTTAGTGAAATCAAAGTGGAGAGGGTGCAAATGACGCAAAGATTGGGGAAATATGAACAACAAATTGAAATTTTCATGATGTAGAATCAACCCCCTCCTCCCCCCAACTACTTAGTACATTAAAGTTTTTGAATAATTGTAAATGTTTTGTTTCGACTAATAACATGTTTTTGGATAATTGGGTACGTTTTGTTTCGACTAATAACATGTTGTTTGGATGATTGACTTTGGTTTAGAATTTTGAAATTATAATTATCTTTTGGTTTATGAATGTTATTGTATATGTATTAGTTTGTCTTATTTGAGAAATTTATTGAAAATTTCCGGTTTTGACTATTCCCAAAAAAACTACAAAAATTCTAAGTGTTGGAAAAATATAATTGCGAAGGTTTATTAAAAAACCTTCGGTTTTGACTCTTCCCAAAAAAGGAAATGGAGTAATTGCAAATGTTTTTCAATAAACCTTCGGTTTTGACTCTTGGGAAGGGGTAATTGCAAAGGTTTTTCAATAAACCTTCGGTTTTGAATCTTACAAAAAAAAAAAATAATTCTAAGTGTTGGGAAGGGTAATTGCAAAGGTTTTTCAATAAACCTTCGGTTTTGTCTCTTCCCAAAAAACTAAAAATAATTCTAAGTGTTGAAAAAGGGTAATTGTGAAGGTTTATTGAAAAATCTTTAGTTTTGACTCTTCCAGAAAAAACTGTAAATAATTCTAAGTGTTGGGAGGGGGTAATTGCGAAGGTTTATTGGAAAACCTGCAGTCTTGACTCTTTCCAAAAAAATTGTAAATAATAATAAGTGTTGGGAGGGGTAGTTGCGAAGGTTTATTGAAAAACCTTCGCTTTTGACTCTTCCATAAAAATAATTTTAAGTGTTAGGAATGGGTAATTGTGAAGGTTTTCAATAAACCTTCGGTTTTGACTCTTCCCAAAAAAACTAAAAATAATTCTAAGTGTTGGGAAAGGGTAATTGCAAAGGTTTATTGGAAACCTTCTGTTTTGACTCTTCCCAAAAAATATTATGTTAAAGGTCAGTACCGAATTGATATTTGAAAATCTCTCGGTTTTGAATGTAGGTACCGAAAGTTAATTGATTTTGCTTTCGGTATTCATTCCCTCTTTTATTTGATTTTTCGTTATTTTGTTTCTCTAATCTCTTAAGCACATCAAGTGTGTGTTATTTTTTAAGAATAAAGATTGTGTTTAATATTATAAATTTATATGATTGTGTTTAATTATATTAAGAAGTGTATGTTTGTGTTTGATGATAATAAGGTTGTGTATAAAGTTTGATTATAATGATGTATTGGGATTGTGTAATGTTTGAAAGATATAAAATGTGTTAAATTAATGTTGTTCAAGATATTATAAAGAGAAAAATCAATTAATTTAACAATTTATGAAGTGGTAATACCGAAAAATATACCATTAACTTTCGGTATTATGCCTTTATACCGAAAGATGTTTACAAAACTTTCGGTATTACCATATAAAATTTACTTGGTTTTTCACTTTATATGTAAACTCCTAACTAAGCTAATCAAGTGTGTATTATTTTTTTAAAAATAAGGATTGTGTTTAATGTTATAAATGTATATGATTGATTATATAATGAAGTGTATATGTATGTTTGTGTTCGATGATAATAAGGTTGTGTGTAAAGTTTGATTGTAATGATGTATTGAGATTGTGTAATGTTTTAAGGATATCAAATGTGTTAAATTAATGTTGTTCAATGTTATTAAAAAGTGAAAAACCAATTAATTTAACAATTTATAAAGTGGTAATACCGAAAGATGTAGCATTAACTTTCGATAATAATATTCAAAACTGAGAGTTATACACAAATATCTCGGTTTACTCTATTTAAAATTATTTGTGTCATATGTCAAAACCGAGAGATTTAAACATATCTCTCGGAATATAAAATGATCAAAATCGAGATATATGTCTAAATCTCTCGGAATTAAGTTATTTTGATGAAAACCGAGAGTTATATGAAAACTCTCGAAATTAAGTAATTGATCAAAACCGAGAGTTTTCATATAACTCTTGGAATTAACATGTTTAATTAAAAAAACTTATTTCTTCTCTAAATCTTTCTGCACGCTTTCTTGTCCATTTCTCTCTCCCCTCTTACGCTCGCGCCGCCCGCTTGCTGAAGACGCCGCCGCCTATTGAAGACGACGCTCATCCAATGACAACGTCGCCTATTGAAGAAGACGCACATCCACATTTAAGACGTCGTCGTCGCTTGAAGCCGCCTCCTGCCGTCGCCCATCTGGATTGAAGACACCGACGACGCTTGAAGCCTCCTCCTACCACCGTCGTTGCCCCTCTGCCCTTCGCCTGCATTTCAAGGTCAGACTAATTTATGTTTGAGTTTGATTTTATATATTTAGGTTAATTATGTTAGATTAGGTGGATTAATGTTAGATTAGGTTATATGTTATATATTTAGGTTGATTAATGTTAGATTATGTTATATATTTAAGTTGATTTGGTTAGATTAATGGATATTTGGTTAGATTTATGGATATTTGGTTTGATTGATGTTTGATTAGGTTTGATTAATGTTAAAATTTGGTTTATATTGATTTTGATTAAGGTTATATTTTGGTTAGATTAATAGATATTTGTTAAGATTTTAGATATTTGATTTGTTTGATGTTTGATTAGGTTTGATTAATGTTAAAAAAAGGTTTATATTGAGTTTGATTCAGGTTATAATTTTATTAGATTAATGGATATTTGGTTAGATTTATGGATATTTGGTTAGATTTATGTTTAATTAGGTTTGATTAATGTTAAAAATTGGTTTATATTGAGTTTGATTTAGGTTATATTTTGGTTAGATTAATGGATATTCGGTTAGATTTATGGATATTTGGTTTGATTGATGTTTGATTAATGTTTAAAATTGGTTTATATTCAGTTTGATTTAGGTTATATTTTGGTTAGATTAATAGATATTTGGTTATATTTATGGATATTTGGTTTGATTTATGTTTAATTAGATTTGATTAATGTTAAAAAAAAATTATATTGTGTTTGATTTAGGTTATATTTTGGTTAGATTAATGGATATTCGGTTAGATTTATGGAGACTTACTACTAACGTGGTGAATGATGATGATGATGAGGGCGATGACTTGGATGATGATGATGATGGTCAATCGGAGGGTACCATGTCGTAATTCAACGATCCTAGAACGGAGATGAATAATACAGTCAATGAAGATGTCAATGAAGAACATTATATGCACGATTTTATAAACGATATGTTCTCCAACGTTAATGATGGGCCGAACAACCATGAACTAGTCGAAGATGCATAGAGATTTTATAAATTGCTTGATGATTCTAAACGACCATTGTATGAAGGTGCTCGAATAACGAAATCATCAACACTACTGAAACTAATTCACATAAAGAATGTCGGTCAATGGACAAATGCTTCATTCAATATGTTGGTGCGCCTACTTAAACATGACATATTACTGATGGACGCTCAATTTCTAAACTACGATTACGAATGTATAAAATTCATTACAGATATCAGACTTCAGTATGAGAAGATAGACGCATGTAAGAACAATTGTATGTTATTTTAGAAGGACGATAAAAATGTAGAGTCTAGTAGAGTTTGTGTCCTTTCTAGATGGAAAGTCGACCAAACAAGTGGGGCTGTTCGAAAGAAGTAAAATGAGAAATTCATGCCCACTAAGGTGTTAGGATATTTCCCCTAATATCAAGACTACAAAGACTATACATGTCCTAAAAAATTGCTCCAATAATGAGATGACATAAGGAAGGAAGAGTTAATAGTGATACGTTGAGACATCCGACTGATTCATTAACTTGGAAAACATTTGATAAAAACTATAAAGATTTCGCGTCGGACTCTCGAAGCGTGAAACTGAGTTTATCAAGCGATGGGTTTCAACCCTTTGCTAATGGGAAAAAGTCATACAGTGTATGGTCGGTTATGCTCGTTCCTTATAATGTGTCACCCACTACTTCCATGGATTCTAGCAATTTTATTCTATCTATGTTAATTACAGGTCCAAAGAGTCTAGGACATGTAATTGACATATTTCTCCAGCCATTGATCGACGAGTTGACTGAACCGTGACAAACTGGTGTGAGAATGTTTGATGCACACACCTCGCAATACTTTAACATACGAGAAACATTGCTATGGACCATTAACGACTTTCCAGCGTACGTGAATTTGTCAGGCTGAAGTACGAAAGGAAAATTTGCGTTTCCTTGTTGTAACAACGACATTGTATCTCTTCGATTAGATAATGGTTCCAAAAAATGTTACATGGGTCACATACGCTTCATTCCACCAAAACACAAATACAGAAGGGATAAAGAGTCGTTTGATGGTCGAACAGATTATAGAGAGCCCTCTAAATTGTTAACGGGGCAAGAAATTTACGAGTAAGCACAAGACCTAGAAGGCATAGTTCTTAATACGGATCATAGCAAGAAAACCAAGATATATCATGAAACAAGGGGAGACAATTTGAACAAACTTAGCATTTTCTTCTGTTTGCCTTATTGGAAATCATTATTATTGAGACATAATTTGAATTTGATGCATATTGAGAAAAATATTTGTGATAGATTATTGGGAACAATAATGAATGTGAAAGAGAAGACTAATGATGGTCCTAAAGACCGTAAAGACTTACAACTCTTAGGCATAAAATAATGGTTACATCCTATAAATGATGAAGGAGTAGTTCACTATCCAGAAGCGCATTTCAGTTTATCCTCTAATCATAAAAAATGTGTTTGTAATTTGTTGAAAGATCTTAAGTTGCCTGATGGTTTTTGCTCAAATAATGGAGGTTGTGTAAATTTGGAAGAGAAAAAGATTACGGAATTTAAGAGTCATGATTGTCACATTTTATTGGAATATCCTATTCCTTTAGCAACCCGTGGTTTACTTCAAGATAATGTGTATGATGCTATAGTAAATTTGATTCCTAATTCTTCAAGACATTTTTACCCTTAATATTTATTTATATTTAATTTAAATTTTAAATTAATATTTACTTAATTTTTTTTATTTCTCTATATTTATAGTGACAATATGAATTAACATTAACCCTCGTAACAACTTCCTCATCTGGAAGCTTGGTGACTTCTAAAAATAAGAAGATTTCTTTGTCAAGACATTGATCATCTTGAAGACTTGAAGCTTGCATGCATCTTATTACATTTTGCTTGATGTTTGGTTTCTATTTGTTGCCACTAACTGCTTGGAATTTGAGGATTTGTCTCCCCTTTTCTCTGTATCATTGCTTGTTTGTACTTTTCACTTAATGCAACTCACAATCTTTTTTATTATTGAAACGTTGACCTTTTAAAACAAAATCTAGTTGTGTTTGCCATTATCTAAATTTATTGCTTTAGTGATGATCTCTTTCTCACAAAATACTTATATATTTCCATCTTGGTATTTTAATTCGGCATTATTAGATGTTGGTCTTTTGCTGAAATAAGTAATTATTTTTTCTCCCTATTCTTCTCATGCGGGGCTTTAGAGAAATTGGACAATTCAGTCTTTCAGGGAAGATTGTTGCATGTCATGCTAACAAAGGAGAAAGTTCTTCCTCAGAAACAAGAGTATGTAACAGGGGAATTAAGATGTTTCATCCTTTCTTGACCTATCAGTTAATGCATCTACCATATAAGGAGTTACATGACAATGTGGTTTGTCTAATAGGTTCGGTATCTTGGTGAATGGATCTTCAAAATCATTTAATAAACCAGTCCAGTTAGGAGAGAAGTTGGGTAATGTCATGCTTTGAGGATATTTATTGTGACAATTTAGATTAAAGAAGTATTCAGAAATCCACCGTAATACCCAGCCAAATAATTTTCACCGGCATGTTTGTTTTATGTTGTCTTGTTGATTAAATGTACGTTATGGCAATTCTCTTATGAGAAGAATTGAAAAAGGTGGATGAGGTTTCTAGAGGTGGATGAAGTTTTTGAAAATAAAAGTTTAAGGGAAAATATGAAAATATTGTTTTTATCCTTCTTTGTAACTGGTTTGACTAGTTTGTACCTATAAATAATATAATAATTAATACTGTTTATATAAAATATTTTAGCTAAACAAGTAATCTAATTTACTGTTAATATTATTATACTATAACTACATGTTAGTACTTGTTAACAAATATGGCCCTAAAGTATTAATATTGATAAAATAAAAACAATTCTATTAATACAATTTTAACAATAAAAATATAATATATGAATTATGAAAAATTAAATAAAAAAAATTAGGTGTGATCTTGGATCATATTTATAACAACACACCCAAGTATCATTTTTTTTTATGAGAAAATAGACTATAAATATTTCTGAACAACTCACGAAAAATGATAAACTCAACAAAAGATTTAACGAAAGTAAATCCACGAATTAACGTGGCATGACATGTGGGTAAGAGAGAGAAATTTTCCAAAATGTCCCGAAACGGTTATTTCGAGTTTTTTTTGTCCCGAAATGGCCATTTCGGGACCTGAAATGAGTGGTTTCGGGACCTAAAATGAGCGCTTTCGGAACGTGGGGTCAACCTGGCAAGCCACGTCGGATTCGTAAACTTACTTTCGTTGAATCTTTCAATGATTTTATCATTCTCACAATCCACTTAGCTACCAATTAAAGCTCAAAAGATACTCATAAATGTATTTATATTTATTAGGCTCACTTTTACAAAGAGTTCATGTTTGTTGTGATTTCTTAGACTCTATATGGGATATATTGAATATATACAATGAGTTTGTTAATTTTGTTTTTAAACTAGTTTTAAAATAATTAATAAAATTAATAATACTTTATTAAATAATTAAAACAAAATTTAAATATTATATATTAAAATAAGATACATTATATAAATATTAAAAAATATATATTAACATGTATTATCATATTTAATCGTTATTTAATTTTATAAATATAATATGTATAATTAAAATTAAACAAATTAAATTAAATAATTCAAAAACATATTATAATTAAAATAAAAGATATTATATAAAAGATAAAAACAAATAAAATAAAAAATTTAGTTTATCTTTATATATCTTATTGTATTCTTACAACTTATTTATCTTTATATTATATTTATTCCTAAATTAAATTTTTAAATTCATCTTTCTATAAAAATTACCTCATTTTGTAAGCTTCTTATTTATATAGAATAAACAAAGTTGAAAATTCAAAATACTTTAAAAACAATATATATTCTAATTTGAAAAACATTTTTTAACTCTATTAATATTAAGTTTAAATAATGATTAATATTAAGACAAAAAATAATAAAAAAATAAATCCACGAAAATATAAGAAGAAATACTTCCGCAAGATCAATGTTAAATATTCGCTGTACTATCCAAATAGAGTTTAAACTAGGAAACCAATTCATTTCTTAAATAGATAACTATTTAAAATCTAATATATTTTATATAATATATAAGATTTGAGTTCATATTTGTCAGAATCCAAGCAATAACTTGTTGACTTATTACCTTCATAATTTTTACTTTTAGTGATTGTTATTATTTGCGTCAATCTTTGATTTTAATATATGGTTGAGTTTTTTATTTTTTTAATAATTTATAGAGGAGAAAATTAAATGATTTTAATAATTTTGAGAAATTAATAATTATTTTTGTTAAATTTTTAAAAAAAATATTAATATATATAAATAAAATAAAAAATAATAATTTAAAATAAAATATATTTTAGTATTTTAATTAATAAATTAAATGATTTAATTAATTAAAGAAATAAATAAAATAATATTTAATTTAGTTAAAGTTATTAAAATAATCCAAATAAAAAAAAAGGCACAATTCAAATATAAAGCAAGGCCCAATTCAATTAGAAAGAGAAAGAGATGATAAACTCAAATACAACAAAAACTGGAAATGCTATTTTCTATAGAATATAATAAACAAATCACCAATCTTCTCAATCATTCATATACAAATTTATCAATAAGATTATTTTTTTATATCGTTGTAATGGAGTTTTAACATGTTAATATTGGGGAGAGAAAATTAACATGTTAATATTGGGGAGAGAAAATATTTGTAATTAAAAAAATGTAGCTAATGCAATGATGTGAAATAATGATAAAATTTACTCACCAAGTATAATTAATTTTTTTTTCTTTTATCACATTAATAATTTATCTCTATTATCACTAACTACTATTTCTCTTCTTTTCATTAATATTTTTCTCATTATCTATTAATTTGTATATATATATTTATATATTTTGTTCGTTAATTTATTTATTTATAAATTTTTAAAAACAATAATAGGGAGAATAAATAAATAAAATAACAAATGATATAAATGTATATGTTTAAATATATATATATATATATATATATATTATATTTTCAGAATAATAAAACTAAGAATGAATCAATCAAATAATAATATATGTATATTATATTTGATAAAATATATATATAATAAAAAATTATTGTTATATTTTTATTTAATTAATTGTTTTTCTCATCTTCTAATGTAACAATGAAATAACTAACTGAATAATTTGTGAAAACTATTATTGATTGAATGAAGTAGGAAAATTATTATTGAGCGATGATTAAGGACGACCAATTATATTATATTGTTTGATATTGTGAAAATAAATGTTTTGATACACTTTTGAACAATATTTATATGGTTGTTTTTTTTTAATTTATTTAATTGGTACTCTTTAATTAAAATTTCAATTTATTAACATAAATTAGTAAATTAATCCGATTAAATGTTCTTAATTAAATATAATACAATTAATTATTATTTATTTTAATTTGAGTAATTTTTATTATTGATAATAAATTTTAATGTTTTTAATAAATATGAGAGAATAAATTATTGAGGAGAGAAATAATTTTAATGCTTATAGTAACATGTAAAATAATTTATAAAAATAAAATTTATAATAATAAAAATTTAAAGAAATAAATTATTAGAAATTTTTTTTATAATAAAAATTGAAGAAAGAAAAATTATTATATGTATTGTGAGTTACATTTTCCATCATTTAAAATATAAGAGAAAAAAAATATTATATTTTAAATAGTTAATTATTTAGTATATTAGGGTTTTTGTCTAGTGGTTTGATAATTTAACTCAAATTTATGTCCTTATTGGAGTTTTAAGTTTAAATCTTACACCAACAAATTAAAAGAGAATGAGCATGTATTTTACCTATAAATAATAAATAAATATATTGTGAGAAATTTTTTTTGAGGAATTTAGAGAATAAAATGTGATAGAGAATGACATGACATCCTGTTGAAAAAAAAATATAAAAGAGATAAAAGATTAAAAAAAAAAGTTAATTAATTAATGAACATACATGAACACATAACAAAATTAACTATTTGAGAAACAACATTAAAAACACATAAAGTAATTTTTTCAAAACAATCAAACATAAAAAGAAATATTAAGATTTTAGAGATCTCACAAAAATAAAAACAATTTTCCAAAAGAGACTTTTTGACCATGTAAATATAATTATTCATCCTCGTCGAGGGGTATATTACCGACTAGGGGAGGATCTAGGGATGTCAACCATACCCGTCGTATAGACAAGTATTCATCCTTAAACTCGATTTTCATATTATTACCCGACCTGAACCGATGGGTATATCTATCCTCGACGGGTAACCCATTATCCGAAAATATAAGTTTATACTTATTATTTTTTAAATATACTAAATATTAAAAAATAAATTAAAATATTACTTAATTGCATTGCATAATTATGTAGTAAAATTTTAAAAATATATATAACACCTATGTTGTTATTATATATCGGAGTTTAACAAAAATTAGAGATTCTAGAAAAAGTTAACAAAAATTAGAGAGATGATGGAAAAAGTTAACAAAAATTGAGAGACAGGGAAGAAAGTTAAAAGATTTTTGAACTTGTGAAAAGTGAGAAGAGAGTAAAAAAATATTTTGTTATAAAGAAAATGAAAGTAAATAATTATGGAAAACATGAATTAAAATAATCTTGAATTGAAGTATGTCTACAGTTAACATAAATAATATATTTATTTATGTAAAATTTGAAAAATTATTATAAACTTTAATATATATATATATATATTAATATTAACTAGGAAAATTTCCGTACAAGGCACACGGATAAGGATAAAAATAAAATAAATTAAAAAAGTTATAATAATATTTATTCAATGTTTAAAATTATTAAAATAAAAAATATAATGCTCTCATTCCACATTTCATTCACTTCGATAAAACAACTTATTTTCTCACATGTTTCATAACATATTTTTTCCGAATGAATCTCTAATTTCGTGACTCTACACTTTCACTTTGTCAATCAAATATTTGATTTATATTTTTTAATAATTAGCATCGTGACCTCACACTTTGGTCAATTAAATATTTAATTCATATTTCTTTATCCACTTTCTAATGATACCGGTCTATTATCCCTCGACAAACCACATCTCAATCACATTTGGTTAAATGTTGTACTTGTTTTTTTAGGTTGCAAGTTTGAAACCTACAAATAACATTTTTAAATTTATTTTTAACCGTTTTAAATTTGTGGGCGGATCAACCCACAATCCGACCCAAGTATCCATTTACTCTCACATAAATATCCAAATTAACCACAGCTCTCGACCTGGCAATTCGGACACTTTAAAAATTAAGCATCATTATATATATATAGATTAGTTAGTTAAAAATTTGAACTTTTAATGTCTCGCGTTCATCAAATTTGGTGTTGAATCTTAAATATAAAGTGTTGTTAGTCTAGTTGGTTAAAGAGTTGTACTTGTTTTGTTAGGTTGCAAGTTCGAAACCTACAAATAATATTTTTAAATTTATTTTTAACCGTTTTAAGTTTATGGGCGGGTCAACCCATAATCCGACCCAAGTATCCAAATTAACCACAGCTCTCGACCCGGCAATCCGGATACTTTAAAAATTAAGCATCATTATATATATATAGATATTAATATTTCGGGTATTGGGTTTGGGTTGTGCGCACTTTCCATCCTCAAACCTAATCGGATAATCATTTTTACTCCTCATCTCCGACTTCAAACCCGATTTAAAATACTCGAGTCCGACCATTGGATACCCACGGGTATCGAGTATACAAGTACTAACTATCATCCCTATGCAGAATTGGCTCGGGTAGGCTGAACTCCATCCAGAATTAATTTTTATGGTACAAATGTGATACTACTTCCTAATTTTTAAATTTGTTTTAATTTAACACATTATTATTTTTATCTAATTTAAAAAGACAAAACTTACATTCATTTACTCTCATTTTATCCATAATTTTCTCGTTATTATTTTACGCTCATCCCAAAAAATTTTCAACCCCACCCTAACTCGAATCCTGAATTTCCGTCCTAGTTACAACAATTTTTTTATTATTATTTAGAGCACTATTCAATAATAGATGATTCCAATAGAATTTCAAACCTAACTTTTGATAGAAATTGTCAAACAATGACACTCTGGAATGTGATTAATACTAAGTAGAAAAATGAGTTAATAAGTATAGATTTTGTGCTTGTGGATCAAGATGTAAGTAATGTTTGTTGGGTTTTGATGACATTTCTTGCTAACATGTTATTTGTTAATTTTTTTGTTATTTATTTAAATGTGACCACATTTTTGTTTATTTTTAATGGGTGCAACCATTCACTATAGCATACACCACCAATATGTTAAGAGATTTAGGTATAGGACGCTTATACATGCTAGAGTATTTTCGAGTTGTCTTAGCCAGTTCGAACTATAAAACTGTTGAAAATATTTTTTTTTCACGTACGGGACAAAGATGCGATCGACATGTCCATGACATTATGGAAATATCAAAGTTTAGCTTAATTCAATTCTCAGACTATAAAAATGTGGTTGATAAATGCACTATAACAAAGGATTTGACAGGTTTGAGAATTTTTGGTCTAACTAAAAAATTGTTCATATAATTTGATGACAAACTCTTTATCTTTGTGTTATGAAGTGGTTCTTACATGGTTAACAAATGTTGGAAATGAAACTATAAGTCATACTGGTGGTCATTTGTTGTCTAGACGAATCATTTGCTTACCATAAGAGAGCTATTAATATTGTTAAAATATATATATATAAAAAATTGTATTGTATGATAATTTAATTAGATGTGTTATGTTTAATGTATAGACACTATATTAAATTAATAAGAAAACTAATATAATATTATGATAATATTTTACAATTATAGTATTCTATATTACAACATTCCACCTTAAACTCAAGAGAAAAAAACTTAGACAACTTGAGGTTGAAAATGAGTTTATAAATTATTGATGATATAGTTTTTAGCTTGATGAACTCGTGAGTGTTGAGATTATCTAACGACATTATAACAATGTATTGTCTAAAAATAATCCAACGAAGAAAGTAAAATCCAATGGGCATTTAATTATGTGTAATTTTTTTAAGGTGGCGTATTTAGCTATTTTCACTTTTAAAATAAACTGAATATTTTAGCCTTTTATTTTTAATATATTTAAAATTAGGTATATAAAAGTAAATGATTATAAATATGCGTTATCAAATATAATTATATTAAAGTAATTCATATATTATACTAAGTGATAATTTAATTTATTAAACACTTTATTAATCTTTATTTTTTATGTTTTATTTTATGAAAAAATAAGTTACTTTAAATAAAAATATTGTGTAATTTTTTTAAAAGTATTTTTAATAATTAAAAAATATAATTGAGGTGCTCAATATAGATTTATAAAATATTATATAGGATTTTGTGACATTATTAAATGAATGAAAATGGCCTATAAAGAAGGAGGAGGAGAAGAAGTTAGATAATTAGACGACAATGGTGATGAGAAATTTGGTCTTCGTCATCCTCTTGATTATCGATATTGTTTCTAGTAAGGGGAAATTATAAACCTTTTATGTGATAAAAATTTATTAAGTGGATGAATTTAAATAAATTAAACTAATTGAATTACATAGTTGAGCACGATTAAATCTTTGTAGAGGCTAGGCTTTGCTTGTCATGTCATAGAGCCATGGATTCCATGGGTTATGTCTAAGTGACCATAACAACAGCCATGTGTCTCAGCGCGAGTGTTTCACATACGACGATTGAGCTGGTTTTCTATCATAGAGAGGTTAATAACAAGTGCAATCGTCACCGGTGAAACACTCATTGAGACAGTTGTGGTCTTCCAATATATCCCATGGAATCCATGGCTCTATGACGTGCAAAGTGGAGTCTTTGCAAATGGCTTAACCGTGCTCAACTCTATAACTCAATTAGTTCAATTAATATTGATTCTTAATAGGTTTATAATGTGCATTACCAGAAGCAAAATCGATAATCAGGAGGAAATAGAAGATGATTATAGGTCATTTTCATTTATTTAATAAAGCCATAAAATGGTATATAATATTTTATAAATCTATATTGAGGACCTCAAATATTTTATTTATCATTAAAAATTCTTTAAATCAAAATTAAATTACATTATTTTATTTTATTTCATGTAAAGTAACTTTTTTTTATAGAATAAGCCAACATAAAAAAATAAAGATTAAGAAATTGTGTTATAACTTACTTAACTTATCAATTAATTTAATATATATATATAAAATAATGTTTAATTTGAATATATATATATATGAGAGTAAATGGATATTTTAGTTAGATCATGGGTTGATCTGTCCATAAATTTTAAAAGGTTAAAATTAAAAATGTTATATGTATGTTTCGAACTTGTAACATAACAAAGTATGTGCAATTCTTTAACCAAGTTTGATTGTCATGTGGTTTGTCAATGGATAATATGTCGATAACAAATCAGAGTGGTTACAAAATACGAATTAAATATTTGATTGACCAAAGTATGAGGTCATGAGGTTAAATATCAATTCAGATTGGTGGTTTGTTTTCCTAGGAATAAGAGACATATGAAATTGTGATTGGAATGCGGTTTGTCAAATGATAAGAGGTCGGTACCAAAAGATGGTAAAGTCACAAGATTAGAGCTCGATTATGTACAGTTAAAATAGTCAATGATTTTTGACATCACAATGATGGCTAAAATAATTTAAGTATCTTAATTTGTTTTAATTTTTTTTTTATTGATTATTAGTTGGTTTTAAACTCTTTTAAGACCGAAATTAACTTTAAAATTTTGTACTAATGTTACAAGTTATAATTTATATTAAACAAAGAAATTAGTTTTATTTTAAAATAAAATAATTATATGTGTATAAACAAGTAATTATTATTATAAAGACTAATATAAATATATATATTTATACATATAAATATATATATATAATAACGATTAATTAAAAATATGTTGGTTTATTCACGCGCTTTATATAGACATTCACTATCTCCTAATTGGAAAGAATACTATGTTTATTCACGAGGTTGAGTCAATTTACTAATTTTATCTATCACTTAAAAATCAGTCGTATTTATCCACGATCTTGTAGATTGTGTCGTATTTTTTGAAACGAAATAAAAAAATTACCAGACATTAGGTTTTTAACATGTCATCGTCACACATCATAGTTTTCTTTCTATTTTTTATTTTATGCAGGTGGACATCATCGTTTTGTTTTTTTTTGTTTTTTTTATGAGGAATGATAAACTCAACGAAAGATTACACGAAAGTAAGTTTATGAATCTGACGTGGCCTGCCAAGTTGTCCCCACGTCCCGAAAGCGCTCATTTTGGGTCCCGGAACCACTCATTTCAAGATAAAATTTTATCTTATTTTATTTTGTCCCGAAAGGGCCATTTCGAGACATTATGAAGCAGTTTCGGGACCTGAAATAAGCGTTTATGGATATTTTAAAAAATTTCTCTCTCCTACCCAAAAAAAATGTTATGTCACTTTGATTCGTGAATTTATTTTCGTTGAATTTTGGGTTGATTTTATTATTTTTCTTATTTTATATAGGTGGAATCTATATCTTCTTTCATTTTCATTGACACACAGATCTATCTTATAGCTTCATATATTAACTACATAAATATTCTTATTCTAAATCTTCCTGTCAAAAACATTTAAGTAATGAATCATCATATGACTAACATGTTATTAGGATCTTCTTCATAGCCACCTCAGTACAGTTTATTATCTTGCTTCTGTACACAGCTCCATAACCGCCTTCCTCGATAATATTCTTGGCGGAGAATCAATTGTGGAGAGATGAAGGTCTCTTAGAGTAAACTAATGACCCCATCTAAGTTGAGAGAATTTAGGAAATCCAATCAATAGAGAAGGCATTGAATGTCCATAAGACTGTGAAGAAGACTGCTTCATTATCGTCCCCGAATCGCCACCACCATCTTCTCCATCGGACTGAGAACTGAAATATTGTGTCCCACATCATGTATCGTGTTACATTTGATATTATTTCTTTCAGATGTCTTTCATTAATATTTTACAGACACTATATAATATATATATATATAATGATGCTTAATTTTTAAATTGTTTGGATTGTCGGGTCGAGAGTTGTGGTTAATTTGGATATATGTGAGAGTAAATGGATACTTGAGTCGGATTGTGGGTTGACCCGCCCATAAACTTAAAACAGTTAAAAATGAAATTAAAAATGCTATAGGTATGGTTCGAACATGCAAACTAACAAAATAAGTACAACTTTTTAACCAACTAGGCTAATAACACTTTATATTTTAAATTCAACCCAAAATTTGATAAACGCGTGACATTTTAACAATATAAGTTCAACTTTTTAACTAACTAATTTATATATATAATGATGCTTAATTTTTAAAGTGTCCGGATTGCCGGATCGAGAGCTATGTGGTTAATTTGGATATATGTGAGAGTAAATAGATACTTGAGTCAGATTGTGGGTTGACCCACATATTAAATTTTACCGTAATATTTTTTCACGGTTTTTTATATTATTACTCGTGCAAATGCACGAGATACATGCTAGTTAGACTAATTTCATTAGGTTTATAGTTTCTCTTTAATTACAAGTTGTCCGTGTGAGTCATCAGTATTCTTTTCTATCTCCCTTTGTCTATCTATTTAGATCTTTTATCTTCTCTTCTCCCTCAATCTCGTCTATCTTCTTTCTTTCTAGTTATATTCATAACGAGACACTACACTTGGTATCAGAGCATCTTCGTTCCTAATGAAAATTAGAATATAATAAGTTCAGAAGAGGTGAGGATAAAATTCTGAATCGGCTGGATGCACTTGAAAGAGATCACCAAGATTTGAAAAAAAGATGTTTATGATAATTCTCAAAGATTCAAGGAAATTGAAATGGAGCAATTGAAACAATCTTTGGATCTTCTTGAATTCTCGAAGAACATGGTGAATATTAACAAAACAATGGAACTCTTGTTGAAGCAAATGTCGGATGGATTTTCTCATTAAGATGACAATGAAGGTCCAAGAACGCATTTACAGGATGAAGGGGTGCAAAAAGAAATCATATTTCAAGTGGATAACTCTTCTTGAATTTTGCCAGGACCACCCTTACAAGAAACTTCCTCGGGGCAGCCTAACCGAACCCAAGGTTGGTCATTAGCAAAGCAGTCCAAAATGGAATTGGTTCATTTTGACGGTAGTAATCCATGGTGTTGGATAACTAAGATTATGAGATTCTTTGAAAATCATCACATAAAAGATGATGACAATGTGGGTTATGCAGCTTATTATTTGGAGGGATCACCGGATATTTGGTTCACAAATTATTCGGTAGAAGGAGGGATAATATCATGGATTGAATTCTTGGAGGCAATCTTAATAATATTTCAAGAAAAAGAACATTGAGACGTGATTGTGGAATTTAATGTAATTCGTCAGGAAGGTGAACTAAGAGACTACATTTTGAAATGAATGGAGTTAAGAGCTCTTTCGGCGAGATACATGACGCCACAAACAAATGATTAATATACTCGCAGTTTCTTGGGAGGATTGAATGTTGAAATTAAAACGGTGATTAATTTGTTACAACCTACTTACCTACTTCTATAGATCAAGCTATTAAACTCACCACAAAATTGAGAGGATACTAAAAAAAGGTGAAGCTTAATGTGTTCCGACAAAACTGTAAGTACGTTGCCAAAAGGGTTTAATGGTATGCCACCACAAGTGGTCATTCTACCAAGCTAAAAGGGAAAAAGGACTATGTTACAAATGTGGGGATAAATATACAAAAGATCATAAATCAAAGTTCCACAAATATGTTTATTAGAAGACGATAATTAAGAGATGCAATCAATATTTGCATCTATGGAGTAAGATGAGCAAATTTGGGTCGAAACTTAAAATAGAACTTTAAAATGATGGGAATGTTGTATCCCACATCATGTATCAGGGCACATTTAATATTATTTTCTTTGGTAGTCTTTTATTACTATTTTATCATTGTAACGAGACTAGTTTAATTATGAGTATCTTGATATTTTGTACTAATGTACTTTCTAGTTTCTCTTTAATTACAAGTTGGCCGTGAGCCATCGATATTCTTTTTATCTCCTTTATCTATCTATTTCGATCTCTTATTTTCTCTTCTCCCTCAATCTTGTCTATCTTCTTTCTCTCTAGTTACATTTATAACGAGACACTACATGAAATCTTCTATTGATGAACTGCATTAGCTTACATTATTAGCACCATCAATTGATTTGCAATTGATTTTCTATTAAGAAGATGGTGAACCAACATCTTCTCTGAGCTTCTCTCGTTCCATTTATCGTGATTTCCAAAGATTAAACGTTCAGTAATTCTAACCCTATAAATATCGATTTCATTGGACACGTCTGGTATCTGGATAATAGAGAAATTATCCAACCCTGAACATATATAAAGGGATAAGTGACAAACATAAACATTATGAACACTCCAACGCATATTCATATTATCACCCATAGCTTTAAACAAAAAAAACCACGTGTCTTCTTCAAAAGTTCTAAATCTAGGTTTTCAGATGACATTGTAATTAATCAAACTCAATACCCTTCTAAGCACAATCTTTCGGCGACATAATTTGGAACAAAGTGACCTGTGAATCCATTAAATATATCAATCCATGATCAAATCCAGTTCATATTAACCTTATCAGAAGAAAAATAGTTATGATTAGGGTGAGGAACATGTATTACCCAACCCATATTCAACCCAAATTAAATTTATCCAACCCATTACCCAACCTATATTATTTACTAATATGGGTTATTATTTTATTTTTTTCATTTAATATGTATTTAACACATTTTTATTCATTTAACACGTTTTCACATTTTTCACGTTTTTGACATGTTTAATACGTTTTTCACACGTTTAACACATTTTTTTACATATTTGACACGTTTTTGACACATTTAACACGTTTTTGTCACATTTAACACATTTTTGACACGTTGAACACGTTTTTCATGTTTTTGGCATGTTTAACATGTTTAACATGTTTAACACGTTTTTGATACATTTTTCACGATTATGACACATTTAACACATTTTGACATATTTTTCGCATTTTTAGCACGTTTAACACGTTTAATATATTTTTCACATTTTTCACATTCTTGGCATGTTTAACACGTTTTTAACATGTTTAACACATATTTACATGTTTTTCACGTTTTGGCACATTTAACACGTTTTGATAAGTTTAACATATTTTCCATGTTTTTGGCATGTTTTGACATGTTTAACACGTTTTTGACACATTTAACATGGTTCTCATATTTTTGACACGTTTAATATGTTTGTCACATGATTAACGTTTCAAACGTGAAAAATGTGTTAAATATGCCAAAAAAGTGTTAAATATGCTAAAAATGTGCTAAACGTGACAAAAACTTATTAAAACTTGTGAACGTGCAAAAAATATGTTAAACATGTCAAAAATATGTTAAATATCAAAAACGTGTTAAACATGTCAAAACGTGAAAACGTGTTAAATGTGTAAAATATGTTAAATGAGTAAAACACGTGTTGAAAATGTCAAAAATGTGTTGGTGTATGAAAACGTGTCAAAAATGTCAAAAACGTGTTAAAATGCCAAAAACATGAAAAAAACATATTAAACGTGTGGAAAACGTGTTAAACATATCAAAAACGTGTTAAATGTGTTAAAAATATCAAAAACGTGTTAAACATATCAAAAACGTGTTAAACATATCAAAAACGTATTAAACGTGTCAAAAATGTGGAAATCGTGTTAAACTTATCAAACACGTATTAACGTGTTAAATATGTTAAAAACGTTTTAAATGTGCCAAAACGTGAAAAACGTGTTAAACTTGTTAAAAACGTGTTAAACGTATTAAACATGTCCAAAACGTGACAAAAACGTGACAAAAACGTGAAAAACATGTTGTCAATGTGAAAATGTGTTAAACATGTCAAAAACGTGTTAAACGTGCCAAAAACGTGTTAAACGTGCCAAAAACAAGTTAAACGTGTGAAAACGTGTTATAAGTTTGAAAACGTGTTAAAAATGTTAAAAACTTGTTAAATGTGTGAAAAACGTGTTAAACGTGTGAAAATGTGTTCGACTTAAAGTTGGAAGATAATTTATATTAGATTAATAATAGAGAATTAAATTAAATTTATATAATTTGGTAATTTTGGTAACTCTAACCCAACTCAACCCAAATTAAATCCAACCCTACTCATTCCAATTCAATTTAATCCATCCAAATTAATATTTTGAATTTGGGTAAATCCAAATTATCCTAGTTATGATTTTAAATATTTGGACACATTGGCTCAAAACAAATCTAAATCTACTCCTATTAGAAATACTAGCTATAAAGCATGAATTGCGCACAAAGTAAGGGAATGTGAAAGAAAAATATATAGTATAAATTATAACCTTTATAACTTTTGAAGAGGCTAGAGAGAGAACTTCAATGCTCTGCATTGCATTTGTGGATGAAGAAGATAATTGAAATCCAATTCAATTCAAGTATGAAAATGGAAGATGAAAGAAGAATTAGTGAGAACATGTGTGTAGTCAGGGCCGGCCAGGCAAGTTCGGAAAGCCCACGGGCTAGGGTAGACCCATTCCTGGGCAGCCCAATTCTTATTTAAAAAAATTATTGTGATATTTTTACTTTTTTTTCTATTTTAAACAGTAACTTTTTTTTTTAAGTATAACTATCACAATCTAATTATTTTATATTATTCTTTCCTAATTTCTTAATTTAATATATATTTTTTAAAATTTTATAAACTACTTAAATTAATATATATTCTTATAAATTATATAAACTTATTATACTTATAAATTCTACATAATATACTTTAACTTTATTAAATTTTTTATAATTTTTAATTAGTTCTCAAATTTTCTAAGGTTATTTTTTTAATCATTTTTTAATTTATATACTTAAATATTTTATTATAACTATATTGATTTTTTGAATTAAGTATTTAGTAAATTAGTAATTAATATGTTATTGTTAATACTTAATGCTTATGATAGATTTTAGTTATTCAGTATAATCCAAGGAAATTAGAAATTTAGTTTTAAAATACTTTATCTCTTACTTAGAAACTATTACTTAGAAACTAGTAATTAATATGATAGTTATTAGATTATAATTTTATAAATTAGGATTTAAAATTATGTTATATATAAATAAAGTCATAACATGTTTGTTGAATTACTATTTGTTAATTTTTATAAAAAAATTAATTATTTTAATATATATTTTTTGAGTTATGGCGAAGAATATAAATCAAAATAGAGTGAGGTTTCGTTCATTTCAAAAACAAACTTCTAGATCTTATAATAGTGTACTTCAAGTTTGAAGCTTTCTAGATGTCGGTGTTAATGAAAATGGAAGAAGATAGAGTGAGAATAAATGTAGAACCCCACCTGTATTCAAAATTAAATAAATAAAATAACGTGTCACGATGATATGTCAAAAACTGAAGTTAATTTTTTTATTCATTTTGAATAAATATGATACCATCCAGCATCGGACAAAGACCATGGATATTTAGGTGTGATGGATAAAATTAAAAAATTGATTAAATTTTATGAATAAATATAATATTTTTCTCAAAATATATTTACTTTCACCTAATCAAACAGAACCCGCTCTCTTATTCTATTCTCTCGTACTAAAATAATTCTTAATAATTTTTTTTCTTTTCACGTCTTCACTTTTATAATTACAAAAGAATGTTGAATCACTTAGGAAAAATTTCAATATTAAATTAAACATTAGACCAGAATAATCAGTTGTTATGAATGCTTTAATCAGTACTAAACAATTTGAACTTTATTTGAATCCATTCGACGATATTTCAACTGCAGATTTATAGCCCAATCCCTTCACGCTAACTGCAATAATCAATAGTTTATGCAATTGCAAGGTTTAGAGAGGGCTAAAAAAATAATTATGGTTAAGGGGATAGATGAATCAGATGTAATTGAGTTGAATATTGTAATATGTAATATCCTCAATTCATGACTTTGCAAAGGAAAAAAACCTTGAAGACTATGAGATAAAGAACAATTTGGATAGAAATAGACTAAATCTAAAACCCAATATTGTGACATTTATTGTGACATTGTACATTGATATTCGGATTATGCCAAAAAAAAAGCTGATGGAAGAGTTAATAATTAAGATATTGGAACTAGATCTCATTTCTAAGATTGAGGATTATTTTACAATTTACAAAATTAAATATTATAAATAAAAATATATATATATATAAATTTATTTACAAATTATTTTGTCATATATTTGAATATAAATAAATTATTCTCATTTAATTATTTGTCTCCCTTTTATATTAATATATTTTTTTCTTTTCATATTTATTAAATTAATATTTAAATATTTATTAGATACACTATTATTTTATTTATTTTTAATTTAACTTTTTTAATATTATATTTTTCTTATTATATTTTTTATAAATAATTATATATATATACTTTATTTTTTTAATTATTTTATAATATATAATTATATATTAAATTTTAAAAATATTTTCACATCATTTTTTTAACTAAAATGTCCAAATATTTTATTAAAAAATAATAATTTTTATACATTCTCTACATATTTATTATTTATATAATTAATTAATTTTTTTATTTAATGATTTATTATTCAATAACAATGGTCCAATATATATATAAATTCACAAATCACAAATGTTCAAATGGTTAAAATATTCACATGTCAAACTCGATATCAAGGTTCGAGTCCCAACTCATAATACTAAGTTATTTTTTTGGGAAAACAGTTAAATCATTTCAGTAAAATCTCAAAAGTGGGAGGGTCAAAAATCAAAGCTAGACAAACCCTTGCTATGATTAAGGATGACAATCAAAAGACCATAAAAAAACCGATTAGTAGCATTCATACATTCTAAAAAAAACTAAGATTACAAATAAAAAAGACTACATTCAAACCTAATCATCACAGCCTGGGATTTTTGCATGCCATCTATCTTCAGAGAGACCTTCTTCCCCTTCCTCTACCTCTTCCTACTAAGTTATTTATTACACATAGTTAAACATTGTAGTTATCATTACACATATCTTTTCAATTACTTCTATAAAGATCATATGGTTACTCTTATAAAGATAATAATGTATTCATATGTTTTTAGTTGCTCTTATAAATATCAACATCTATTACACATATTTAAAGACTATAGTTATCATTCAAATATGTGATATATAATTTTAGTTACTCCTATAAAAATGGTCCAAAGATATTTTGACATATTTTTCGCATTTTTAACATGTTTAACATATTTTTTACGTTTTTCACATTCTTGACATGTTTAACACGTTTTAAACATGTTTAACACATATTAACATGTTTTTCACGTTTAACACGCTTTGATAGGTTTAACACATTTTCCACGTTTTTGGCATGTTTTGACACGTTTAACACGTTTTTGACACGTTTAACATGGTTCTCACATTTTTGACACGTTTAATATGTTTGTCACATGATTAACATGTCAAACGTGAAAAATGTGTTAAACATGCCAAAAACGTGTTAAATATGCTAAAAATGTGCTAAACGTGACAAAAACTTGTTAAAACTTATTAACGTGCAAAAAAATGTTAAACATGTCAAAAATATGTTAAATGTCAAAAACGTGTTAAACATACTAAAACGTGAAAACGTGTTAAATGTACCAAAACGTGTTAAATGTGTTAAAATGTGTTAAATGAGTAAAAAACATGTTCAAAATGTCAAAAACGTGTTAATGTATGAAAAACGTGTCAAATATGTCAAAAACGTGTTAAACATGCCAAAAATATGAAAAACATGTTAAACGTGTGAAAAATGTGTTAAACATATAAAAAACGTGTTAAACATATCAAAAACGTGTTAAACGTGCCAAAAATGTGAAAATCGTGTTAAACTTATCAAAAACGTGTTAACGTGTTAAATATGTCAAAAACGTTTTAAATGTGCCAAAACGTAAAAAACATGTTAAACTTGTCAAAAACGTGTTAAACGTATTAAACATGTCAAAAACGTGTTAAACATGACAAAAACGTGAAAAACGTGTTGTTAATGTGAAAATGTATTAAACATGTCAATAACGTGTTAAACGTGCCAAAAACATGTTAAACGTGTGAAAACGTATTATAAGTTTGAAAACATGTTAAAAATGTTAAAAACTTGTTAAATGTGTGAAAAACGTGTTAAACGTGTAAAAATGTGTTCGACTTAAAGTTGGAAGATAACTAATTTATATTAGATTAATAATAGAGAATTAAATTAAATTTATATAATTTTGGTAATTTTGGTAACCCCAACCCAACCCACATTAAATATAATCATACTCAATCTAACCCAAATTAACTCATCCAAATTATCCTAGTTATGATCCTAAATATTTTGACACATTGGCTCAAAACGAATCTAAATCTACTCATATTAGAAAGACTAGCTATAAAGCATGAATTGTGCTGTAAGGGAATGTGAAATAAAAATAAATAGTATAAATTATAACCTTTATAACTTTTGCAGAGGCTAGAGAGAGAACTCCAATGCTCTGCATTGCATTTGTGGGTGAAGAAGATAATTGAAATCCAATTCAATTCAAGTATGAAAATGGAAGATGAAAGAAGAGTTAGTGAGAACATGTGTGTAGTCAGGGCCGGCCCAGGGCAAGCTCGGAAAGCCCATGGGATAGGGTAGACCCGCACCTGAGCAGCCCAATTCTTATTTAAAAAATTACTGTTATCTTTTTTTTACTTTTTTTCCATTTTAAACAGTAACTTTTTTTAACTTTTTTTTTTTCTTTTTCTTTTCAGATATGATCATCACAGTCTAATTATTTTATATTATTCTTTCTTAATTTCGAAATTTAATATATATTTTTAAAAAATTTATAAACTACTTAAATTAATATATATTCTTATAAATTATATAAACTTCTTATACTTATAAATTCTACATAATATATTTTAACTTTATTAAATTTTTTCTAATTTTTGAATTAGTTCTAAAATTTTGTAAGGTTATTTTTTTAATCATATTTTAATTTATATACTTAAATATTTTATTATAACTATATTGATTTTTTGAATTAGGTATTTAGTAAATTAGTAATTAATATATTATTATTAATACTTAATGCTTATGTTATATTTAAATAATGTCATAATAACATGTTTGTTGAATTATTATTTGTTAATTTTTATAAAAAAAATTAATTATTTTAGTATATATATTTTTTGAGTTATGATGAAGAATATAAATCAAAATAGAGTCAGGTTTCGTCCATTTCAAAAAAAACTTCTAGATCTTATAATAATAATAGTGTAATTCAAGTTTAAAGCTTTCTAGATGTCGATCTTAATGAAAATAGAAGAAGATAGAGTGAGAATAAATGTAGGATCCCATATGTATACAAAATTAAATAAATAAAATAATGTGTCACGATGATACGTGCCACGATGATACGTGCCACGATGATACGTGCCACGATGATACGTGCCACGATGATACGTGCCACGATGATACGTCAAAAACTGAAGTTAATTATTTTTATTTATTTTGAATAAATATGATACAATCTACAGCATCGGACAAAGACAATGGATATTTAGGTGTGATGGATAAAATTAAAAAAATGATTAAATTTTATGGATAAATATAATATTTTTCTCAATATATATTTACTTTCACCTAATCGAACAGAATACACTCTCTTATTCTACTCTCTCTCGTACTAAAGTAATTCTTAATAATTTTTTTCTTTTCACGTCTTCACTTTTATAATTACAAAAGAATGTTGAATCACTTCAGAAATTTTCAATATTAAATTAAACATTAGACCAGAATAGTCAGTTGCTATGAATGCTGTAATTAGTACTAAACAATTTGAACTTTATTTGAATCCATTCGAAACGATGTTTCAACTGAAGATTTATAGACCAATCCCTTCACGCTAACTGCAATAATCAATAGTTTATGTAATTGCAAGGTTTAGAGAGGGCTAAAAAAATGATTATGGTTAAGGGGATAGATGAATCAGATGTAATTGAGTTGAATATTGTAATATGTAATATCCTCATTCATGACTTTGCAAAGGAAAAAAACCTTGAAGACTGAGATAAAGAACAATTTAGATAGAAATAGACTAAATCTAAAACCCAATATTGTGACATATTGTACATTGATATTCGGTTTATGCCAAAAAAAAAAAAAAAAAAACCTGATGGAAGAGTTAATAATTAAGATATTGGAACTAGATCTCATTTGTAAGATTGAAGATTATTTTACAATTTATAAAATTAAATATTATAAATATAAATATATATATATATATATATATAAATTTATTTAAAAATTATTTTGTCATATATTTAAATATAAATAAATTATTCTCATTTAATTATTTGTCTCCCTTTTATATTAATATATTTTTCTCTTTCCATATTTATTAAATTAATATTTAAATATTAATTAGATACCCTATTATTTTATTTATTTTTAATTTAACTTTTTTAATATTATATTTTTCTTATTATATTTTTTTATAAATAATTATATATATACTTTATTTTTATTAATTATTATATAATATATAATTATATATTAAATTTTAAAAATATTTTCACATCTTTTTTTAAACTAAATTGTCCAAATAATGTATTAAAAATAATAATTTTTATACATTCTCTACATATTTATTATTTATATAATTAATTAATTTTTTTATTTAATGATTTGTTATTCAATAACAATATTGGTCCAATATATATATATATATATATATATATTCATAAATCACAAATGGTCAAATGGTTAAAATATTCACATGTCAAACTCGATATTAAGGTTCGAGTCCCAACTCATAATACTAAGTTATTTTTTTGGGAAAACAGTTAAAACCATTTCAGTAAAATCTCAAAAGCGAGAGAGTCAAAAATCAAAGCTAGACAAACCCTAGCTATGATTAAGGATGACAATCAAAAGACCCTAAAAAAACCGATTAGTAGCATTCATACATTCTAAAAAAATTGAGATTACAAATTAAAAAGACTACGTTCAAACCTAATCATCCCAGCCTGAGATTTTCGCATGCCATCTATCTTTAGAGAGGCCTTCTTCCCCTTCCTCTACCTCTTCCTACTAAGTTATTTATTACACATAGTTAGACAATGTAGTTATCATTACACATATATTTTCAATTACTTCTATAAATATCATATGATTACTCTTATAAAGATCATAATGTATTCCTATATTTTTAGCTACTCTTATAAATATCAACATCTATTACACATATTTAGAGACTATAGTTATCATTCAAATATGTGATATATATTTTTAATTACTCCTATAAAAATGGTCCAAAGATATGAACTTACTCAGTAAACCGAAAGAATTGATCCAAATTTGGTTCAAACTAAGGAATATTCTAGCTCATATGTATAAAACAGAAGTACTTAGCCATTTTATTAGTCTCTTGGGAAACTATTGTATATGAACCCAATAATGGAGGAAAGTGAACACTGACATATTCTAAGATAAATATTGAAGTGCATCATAGAAGGATTTTACCATCAAAGATGATAGTAGTTAACAAAAGAGGCAAACCCACACACATAGATATTACGTATGAATGGAGGTCAAACACATGTGCGTTCTACAAGTAATAAATATTCAGAAGCAATTGAAAAACAATAGAAAAAACTAAAAGTTCAGAGAAGAATGTGAAAGCTGAAACTAAAGAATTAGGAAATCATATTGATGAAGCTAAAGATGGAGATGATGAAGAATCAAATGAAAGAAAATATGAAGAATTAGAGAAAGAAGAAGAATAATCAAAAGATGAAAAAGAAGAAGAATTAGGTGAAGGAAAAAGGGGGAAATTGGGGAATAAAAGTAGATGAAAATTATAGGAAGAAAGTGAAGAGAAAACTTTGAAAGTAGACCAAAGCAAATCAGATAATGACACAAATGAATGTGCAGGTAAATATGAAATTCCTAAAATATTAAAACAAAATTCATTTTATCAGATTAGTGATGGCTCCTCTAAAGAGAAACTAATCCAAGAGAATGAGGTTAATGTTTGTCGAAATTTTTAAACTAGTTCTGTAAATTCTATTAATGAATGGAAATTAGAATGTGGATAATAAAATCAAATTCACATGAAATTCAAACGTGAATTAAAGGGTGAAATTTAATCCAAATGTATAATTTGAATCAATTCATTAATTGATCTAAAATTCCTTGATGATCAATATATATATATATATGATCAATATATATATATATATATAAAATGATGCTTAATTTTTAAAGTGTCCGGATTGGCGAATCGAGAGCTGTGGTTAATTTGGATATATATGTGAGAGTAAATTGATATTTGGGTCGGATTGTGGGTTGACCCGTCCATAAACTTAAAACGGTTAAAAATAAAATTAAAAATGCTATAAGTGTGGTTCAAACTTGCAACCTAACAAAACAAGTAAAACTTTTTAACCAACTAGGCTAATAAAACTTTATATTTTAAATTGAACACCAAATTTGATAAACGCGGGACATTTTAAAAATATAAATTCAACTTTTTAACTAGTTAATCTCTCTTTATATATATATATATAATGATGCTTAATTTTTAAAGTGTCCGGATTGACGGGTCGAGAGTTGTGGTTAATTTGGATATATATGTGAGAGTAAATGAATACTTGGGTCGGATTGTGGGTTGACCCGCCCATAAACTTAAAACGTTTAAAAATAAAATTAAAATTTCTATATGTATGGTTTGAACTTGGAACCTAACAAAACAAGTACAACTTTTAACCAACTAGGGTAATAACACTTTATATTTTAAATTAAACACCAAATTTTATGAACGCGGGACATTTTAAGAATAAAAGTTCAACTTTTTAAATAACTAATATATATATAATAATGCTTAATTTTTAAAATGTCCGAATTGTCGGGTCGAGAATTGTGGTTAATTTGGATATATATGTGAGAGTAAATGGATATTTGGGTCGGATTGTAGGTTGACCCGCCCATAAACTTAAAACGGTTAAAAATAAAATTAAAAATGCTATAGGTATGGTTCAAACTTACAACCTAATAAAACAAGTATAACCCTTTAACCAACTAGGCTAATAACACTTTATATTTTAAATTCAACACCCACTAGTAAAAATTGATCTTTTAACGCCCGAATATTCGTCCGTAATTTATATTATTTCGGTCGGTATTAATCAGTACTGTCCGGTTAAATTACGGACGTTCACGGATGATAGAACATGCATCGTTATTGAAAAAGAATCAATAACGTCCAAATTTCATTCGGACGTTATTACTCAATAAAGGCCAATTTTTATGTCGTCGTTATTAAGCAATAAAGGCCGAATTTTCTTCAGACGTTATTGATCAATACAGTCTGTTTTCCTACTGATGTTATTGATCAATAAAGTCTGTTTTCCTACTAACGTTATTGATCAATAAAGTCCATTTTCCTACGAACATTATTGATCAATAAAGTCTGTTTTCCTACTAACGTTATTGATCAATAAAGTCCATTTTTCTACGAACGTTATTGATCAATAAAATCCGTTTTCTTACGGACGTTATTGATTATACTAAAAAACGTTTTTAATCTAGAAACCTGACATTTTAAATTAAAACCTATTATATTCAAATTAAACTATATTATATATACCACAAAACATATACATGTTCCAACAATCTATTCAAAAATATATATATTCCAAAACATGAATAGATATTTACAAATTTTTAACCTATAAAGACATATAGTTACTTAATTTTTTCAAATTTTCAAAACATGATTAAACATATATATGTTTCTTCATTTCTCCAATCTTCATATATCCAAAAATCTGCAACAATCACATGAAAATGAAAATTAGGCATTTCAAAACTGTAGAAAGCAAAACCAACATAAGTAAAATACTTTTTTATAAAAAACAATAGAACCACATTTTCATTGAAACAACAATCTTATTAACTGTTTTTGCAAATTCTAAATTACTACAACTAATAGAAATCTTAGTCGATTGTTAGAAGAAGAAAAAACCAGTAAAACCACAAATCTCATTAAGCTGAGTCTATCCATAAAATAGATTAATTAAACTGACATTAAAGAAGACATAAGTACAACAATACCACAACCTTAATCATGATAAGAACAAAATGAATTGTTGATTTTAAAGAAATGACCTAATTTGTTGATCATGTAGAAAATATAACAATTGTTGATTTTAAAGTAATCTCTTATTAAACGTTTCACAAGAGAAGTGGAAAGACTTGTTAATCTTTATCTTCTTCATCTTCTTCTTCATTAGCTGTATTTAATGAGACTAAAATTAATAAAAAAAATCATATTAACATAAACAATTAATCAAAATATTTTTAAACCTATTTTAAAAGGCGACGTAGTAGATGGTACTTGTGCATGGGGTGGCATCGACGAAGATTGAATTCCTAAGTATCATGCCATCATAGCTTGCATTATTTTTTCCGTTTCAACACGCTCAACTAATATTCTAGCATCAATAGCTTCCCTTTCTGCTAATCGTTTTGCTTCATTAGTCTCCCTTTCCTCTATTAACCTTTTTTTAATTTCTTCCAAATAACTTTGTACTTGCTCATGATTATTTGTTAATTTCTCTACTACGGCTCTTAAAGAAGCGTTCTCTTGTCGAAGAGCTCTCTTTGATTGATCACCTCTAAATTGTGAAGTCGACACTCATGTTCCCATCCCAATGACAGTTCCATGATTTTGAGGGTCAAACACTTGTTCCACCATATCCAAATCAGAGATGGAATGATTTTCTTGTCTAACTTCACGCATCTTATCCTATTTATATTAATTTAATTATAACATAAACAAAATATCATAAAAATGAATAAAAAATTAGAAATACTTACCGACTGTGATTGTACATCGGGATCAATAGATTTGTCCTTCCTTGTATGAGTCTCAATAAAGACGTCCTTGTAATATGGACATTTCCCATCCCGTATTTCCTAAATATATTCAATGAAACACATTCAGTATATGTTTATTTAAAAAAAAATTATAAAGTAATTAAGCTAGTTACACACATACCATTTCCCGCCCCACTTGAGAAAATGACTTGCTTCCGGTGCGGTGAACATATTTGTGTTTCTTTCTATTAGTTTTATTGGTAGAGCTTGTTTTCTACACTTATAAAAACAATTTAAAATTATTTATCACATAAAAATATTTATCTTAAATTAGTAATTACCTTATATTTATCGGTGAGAAAGTAGTGGTGAAGCAACCATTCCCAATCATCTTGGGTCATTTCCTTTGGCTTGCTAGTTTTAACTTTATTCATGTCACCTTTGTGCACATCGATACAATGTCTATTAATATCGGCTCTCCACCTATTCCAAAAATGTTGCATGTGTCATAACGTGGCATCGCGATAATCTTGAATATTAGTAGCATCGAACTTATCGTGAAAAATTTAAAATGTTTTGATAAGAAAATATTATTTAGAAATATTTTTAAAGAAAATTTAACTCACTGTCACATATTGCCACAAATTATCCAATTCAGATGGAACTAACAAGTTCCATTTCAGCATGCGATGTTTGACTGCAAAATTATCGCGCACAATAGACCCCAAGTGACGAGCCCAATTCTTCCTATTTTCACAAAATGGTTTTTTATCCACCAAATTGATGACGACGGTGGCCTTATCTCCATTTTCTGTCATTTTTTACAACGCAAAATTTTTATTACTTCATCTCCTTCTTTTGGTACCTTGATATGTCGTTGATTCAGCGTCCAATAGTGAATGTGGCATATCATTTGCAAGTATGACATCTTGGGTAGATGTGGAATCATTTGCAATTATGTCATTCGAGTGAGGTATGACATCATGTGTATTTGTGACATCTTGTGAAAATATACTTCTAGATGCATCTCTTTTCTTTCGTATTTCTGCTGGTTTGACATTTAAGCTACCTGGAGGAAGGTTGTTCTTATCTTTCCCAGTCATGATTTCTAAAATTAAACAAATAATATTATTAGCATAGCAAATAATAACAACATTATGAGTAGAATAAACTCTAAACATATTATTAGTACAATAAAAAATACCCATTTGATGATATCAAGTATATGAATATCGAGGATTTGTCTTAATCGCAATTTGCCAACCTGGTTTAGAGACATTATCTTTTATAAAAAAATACTTGTTTTGCTTGAATGACTAATATAAAAGGATCTGTCTTTTGAGTTGTCAATAATCGGTTACAATTTATGCTAACAAAACAATATTTATCAACTTTAATTCCACTTTATTTATTGCATCAAAAAATAAAATACATTACTTTATTTAAATTAACTTATTATTTCAAAAACAAACCAATATAAAAAATTATTGAGATATTGGTATAACTTGACTTCTCACTTAATTTAATATATAAAATACTTAGTATATTTGATTTAATGTCAACATAATCAAAACAATTAAATAAAAATTTAGGTGTTAAATAATATAACATATTTGTAATAATTAAAATTGTAATGATGAAGATCGAATCTTGTAATTTTTTTTAGGGAATCTGTAATGACGAGTGATGAAGTAGAGCAAGTCGAACAAATCAATTAAACGGTGTCGGAAGAATATTTACAAAATATCATGAGCGATATTGAATTTTGTCCTTGATCAAGAGTTGGTAAACAACGCCGGAAAAATGTTATACCAAGTGATAACTGTCCACCTAATCTATATATGGTCAAAAAAATGAGAAACCCGTAGAAATAATGGGAGTAGACTTGTAATAGGGCATCCGACTAAAATTTTTATTTTGTGACTCTTTATTGAAAAAATGAAGAAAAAAATTCTTTAAATCCGATAACTTTATTTCCTTTACTGCTAAAGAGGGACAACCACGAACTCAATAAATCATAACTAATACAATCAGAGGATATGACCAACCAACAATCCACTGAATATTGAAAGAATTGTTCGGATCACAAAAATTCTGAATAAAAAATTATATCCAACAAAATAAGATGTCACAATTAATAAAATAAAACACCAAACTCAAATCTGAGTGGTGAAAATAAAAATAAGAAACCTTCAATACTAAATAAAAGTTATTAAAGAAGAGAAAGAATGAATATTTAACTTCTCTAAAAACATTTTAAAAAAAAGTTTATATATGAACTACATCTCTTTTATATATATATATATATGTATATATATATTAAACTAATATATTAAAAATTTATTATACAAATTAAAAAAATATTATTTTTTATTTTAATTATTTTTTATTTAATATATCAAATTTTATAATTTAATATATTAAAATTATTAATTAATATATAGATGTATAATAGTCTTTATAAATATTTTCACATATTAGTTTCAAATATTTTCTAATCAAATCAAATATTGAGTACTAAAAAATCAAATATTTTGTTTAGTTAATTAAATTTTTTGTATTGAGATATTTAAATTATAAAATACTTAGAATGTAGTGTTTATCTTAATATTCATTCAATCAATCTCTAAGGACATGCTTGGGTATCGTGGTTATAAATGAGAAAGAAATAAATTGTGTATAATTAAGGAATCTTCAATTATCTCGATCAATTCCTCTATAAATTGGGAGAGGATCAATCAATTTACTCCTCTCTATCAATGTTTACTTTCTTTCCCATAATTAAAATTACATAATATTATATATTCTTATAATTAAAATAATAATTATCTTATTTATTAAAAGAAATTATTTTAATTATTAAATAATATTAAGTAATTATTTAAAATAAAATATTAATAATAATAATTTTAATAAGATAATTATTTTTTATTAATAATTACAATAAATTATAATAATATAGTAGTTTTTATATAATTGGTTTTAAATATTATATATTAAAAATAAATTTATAACAAATTAATTAAAATGAAAATATAAAAACTTAAAAAAATAGTTTTATATTAATAAATTATTAAAAATTTAAATATGAATTATTTTAATTAAATGTATACCATGTTATATTAATTAAATTTTATAATTAACATAAATGTGTTTCATCCACTATTAATATATATAATATTTGAAAATTTATATTTTAAATTGTTTTTTGATAGATAATTTTTTATTTGTAATATATATATATATATATATATTTTTTTTTGTAATCTATTGGAATATCTTATAATACATTGTAAAAAGTTTGAACCATTCAATTTTTTTTGTTTAAAGTTTTTTTTCTTGGAAAAAATATAATTAGTATGATAATTGATATTAAGTCACTAGTAAAAACTGACCTTTACTACTAATAGAGTTTACCGAGAGTTTTAGAAAACTCTCGGTAATGGGTCCGAGAGAAAAGAAATATTTCGTTATTAAAAATATATTCTAAGAGGTGTGTAAAACCTTTGGTGATACAAATTTTTACCGAAAGTTTTTGTTATAACCCTCGGTTTTGACTCCCCTCAAAAATAGAAAATAATTCCAAGTGTTGGTAATGGGGTAATTACGAAGGTTATTCAAAGAACCCTCGGTTTTAACTTTCCCCAAATTGGTAATTGCAAAGGTTTTCTAATAAACCTTCAATTTTGAGTCTTTTCAAAAAAACTAAAAATAATTCTAATTGTTAGGAATGAGTTAATTGCGAAAGTGTTTTAAGAAACCTTCGATTTTGACCCACTCCCAAAAAAATCGAAAATAATTCTAAGTGTTGGGAAGGGGTAATTGTGAAGGTTTATTTGATAAACCTTCGGTTTTTACCTTTTCCAAAAAAAAACTAAAATAATTTTAAGTGTTGGGAAGGGATAATTGCGAAGGTTTATTGGAAACCTTCGGTTTTGACCCTTCCCAAAAAAAGCCGAAAATAATTCTAAAGGTAATTGCGAAGGTTTATTGGAAAACCATCGGTTTTTACTCTTCCTAAAAGGTAATTGATTTTGCTTTCGGTATTCATTCACTCTTTTATTTTATTTTTCGCTATTTTGTTTGTCTAATCTCTCAAGAACATCAAGTGTGTGTTATTTTTTAAGAATAAAGATTGTGTTTAATGTTATAAATTTATATAATTGTGTTTAATTATATTAAGAAGTGTATATGTATGTTTGTGTTTGATGATAATAAGGTTGTGTATAAAGTTTGATTGTAATGATGTATTGGGATTGTGTAATGTTTGAAGGATATAAAATGTGTTAAATTAATGTTGTTCAAGATATTATAAAGTGAAAAACCAATTAATTTAACAATTTATGAGGTGGTAGTACCGGAAGATATACCATTAACTTTCGGTATTATGCCTTTATACCGCAAGATGTTTACAAAGCTTTTGGTATTACTATATCAAATCTACTTGGTTTTTCACTTTCTAATGTAAACTCCTAACTAAGGTAATCAAGTGTGTATTATTTTTTTAAAAATAAGGATTGTGTTTAATGTTATAAATGTATATGATTGTGTTTGATTATATAAAAAAGTGTATATGTATGTTTGTGTTCGATGATAATAAGGTTATGTGTAAAGTTTTATTGTAATGATGTATTGAGATTGTGTAATATTTTAAGGATATCAAATGTGTTAAATTAATATTGTTCAATGTTATTAGAAAGTGAAAAACCAATTAATTTAACAATTTATAAAGTGGTAATACCGAAAGATATACCATTAACTTTCGGTAATAATATTCAAAATCGAGAGTTATACACAAATCTCTCAGTTTAATTTATTTAAAATTATTTGTGTCATATGTCAAAACTGAGAGATTTAAACATATCTCTCGGAATATAAAATGATCAAAATCGAGATATATATCTAAATCTCTCGGAATTAAGTTATTTTGAGGAAAACCGAGAGTTATATGAAAACTCTCGAAATTAAGTAATTGATCAAAGCAGAGAGTTTTCATATAACTCTTACAATTAACCTGTTTAATTAAAAAAAACTTATTTCTTCCCTAATTCTTTCTGCACACTTTCTTGTCCCTTTCTCTCTCTCCCCGCTTCCGCTCGCGCCGCCCGCTTGCTGAAGACACCGCCACCTATTTAAGACGACGCCCATCCGATGACAACGTCGCCTATTGAAGAAGACGCACATCCACATTTAAGATGTTGTCGTCGTTTGAAGCAACCTCATGTCGTCGCCCATCCAGATTGAAGACGCCGACGACGCTTGAAGCCTCCTCCTACCACCGTCATTGCCCCTCCGCCCTCCGCCTGCATTTCAAGGTCATATTAATTTATGTTTGAGTTTGATTTTATATATTTAGGTTAATTATGTTTGAGTAGGTGGATTAATGTTAGATTATTTTATATGTTATATATTTAGGTTGATTAATGTTAGATTATGTTATATATTTATGTTGATTTGGTTAGATTAATGGATATTTGGTTAGATTTATGGATATTTAGTTTGATTGATGTTTGATTAGGTTTGATTAATGTTAAAAATTGGTTTATATTGAGTTTGATTTAGGTTATATTTTGGTTAAATTAATGAATATTTGGTAAGATTTTGGATATTTGGTTTGCTTGATGTTTGATTAGGTTTGATTAATGTTAAAAATTGGTTTATATTGAGTTTGATTCAGGTTATAATTTTGTTAGATTAATGGATATTTGGTTAGATTTATGGATATTTGGTTTGATTTATGTTTAATTAGGTTTGATTAATGTTAAAAATTGGTTTATATTGAGTTTGATTTAGGTTATATTTTGGTTAGATTAATGGATATTCGGTTAGATTTATGGATATTTGGTTTGATTGATGTTTGATTAGGTTTGATTAATGTTAAAAATTGGTTTATATTCAGTTTGATTTAGGTTATATTTTGGTTAGATTAATAGATATTTGGTTATATTTATGGATATTTAGTTTGATTTATGTTTAATTAGGTTTGATTAATGTTAAAAATTTGTTTATATTGTGTTTGATTTAGGTTATATTTTGGTTAGATTAATGGATATTCGGTTAGTTTATGGATATTTGGTTTGATTGATGTTTGTCATGTTTGATTAATTTTAAAAATTGGTTTATATTCAGTTTGATTTAGGTTATATTTTGGTTAGATTAATAGATATTTGGTTATATTTATGGATATTTGGTTTGATTTATGTTTAATTAGGTTTGATTAATGTTAAAAATTGGTTTATATTGCGTTTGATTTAGGTTATAGTTTGGTTAGATTAATGGATATTCGGTTAGATTTATGGAGACTTACTACTAACGTGGTTAATGATGATGATGATGATGCCGATGACTTGGATGATGATGATGGTCAATCGGAGGGTACCATGCCGTAATTCAACGATCCTAGAATGAAGATGAATAATACAGTTAATGAAGAGGTCAATGAAGAACGTTATATGCACGATTTTATAAACAATATGTTCTCCAACGTTAATGATGGCCCGAACAACCATGAACCAGTCGAAGATGCGTAGAGATTTTATAAATTGCTTGATGATCTAAATGGCCATTGTATGAAGGTACTCGAATAACGAAATCATCAGCACTACTGAAACTAATTCACATAAAGAATGTCGGTCAATGGACAAATACTTCATTCAATATGTTGTTGCATCTACTTAAACATGACATATTACCGATGGACGCTCAATTTCTAAACTACTATTACGAATGTATAAAATTCATTACAGATATGAGGCTTCAGTATGAGAATATAGACGCATGTAAGAACAATTGTATGTTATTTTAGAAGGACGACAAAAATGTAGAGTCTAGTAGAGTTTGTGTCCTTTCTAGATGGAAAGTCGACCAAACAAGTGGGGTTGTTCGAAAGAAGTAAAATGGGAAATTCATGCCCACTAAGGTGCTAAGATATTTCCCCTAATACCAAGACTACAAAAACTATACATGTCCTCAAAATTGCTCCAATAATGAGATGACATAAGGATTGCTCCAATAATGAGATGACATAAGGAAGGAAGAGTTGATAGTGATACGTTGAAATATCCGACTGATTCATTAACTTGGAAAACATTTGATGAAAATTATAAAGATTTCGCGTCGGACTCTCGAAGCGTGAGACTGAGTTTATCAAGCGATGGGTTTCAACCCTTTGCTAATGGGAAAAAGTCATACAGTTAATGGCCGGTTATGCTTGTTCCTTATAATGTGTCACCCACTACTTCCATGGATTCTAGCAATTTTATTCTATCTATGTTAATTCCAAGTCCAAATAGTCTAGGACATGCAATTGACATATTTCTCCAGCCATTGATCGACGAGTTGACTGAACCGTGGCAAACTGGTGTGAGAATGTTTGATGCACACACCTCGCAATACTTTAACATTCGAGCAACATTATAATGGACCATTAACGGCTTTCTAGCGTACGTGAATTTGTCAGGCTGAAGTACAAAAGGAAAATTTGTATAACCCACGAAAAATGATAAACTCAACAAAAGATTTAACGAAAGTAAATCCACGAATTAACGTGGCATGACATGTAGGTAAGAGAGAAAATTTTCAAAATGTCCCGAAACGCTTATTTCAGGTCCTGAAACGGCTTTAAAATGTCCCGAAACGGTTATTTCGGGGTTTTTTGTCCCGAAATGGCCATTTCGGGACCCGAAATGAGTGGTTTCGGGACCTAAAATGAGCGCTTTCGAAACGTGAGAACAACCTGGCAGGACACGTCGGATTCGTGGACTTACTTTCGTTGAATCTTTCGATGATTTTATCATTCTCACAACCCACTTAGCTACCAATTAAAGCTCAAAAGATACTCATAAATGTATTTATATTTATTAGGCTCACTTTTATAAAGAGTTCATGTTTGTTGTGATTTCTTAGACTCTATATGGGATATATTGAATATATACAATGAGTTTGTTAATTTTGTTTTTAAACTAGTTTTAAAATAATTAATAAAATTAATAATACTTTATTAAATAATTAAAACAAAATTTAAATATTATATATTAAAATAAGATACATTATATAAATATTAAAAAATATATATTAACATATATTATCATATTTTATCTATATTTAATTTTAAAAATATAATATGTATAATTAAAATTAAACAAATTAAATTAAATAATTCAAATACATATTATAAATTAAAATAAAAGATATTATATAAAAGATAAAACAAATAAAATAAAATTTTTGTTTTATCTTTATATATCTTATTCATGTATTCTTACATCTTATTTATCTTTATATTATATTTATTCCTAAATTAAATTTTTAAATTTATCTTTTTATAAAAATACCTCATTTTGTAAGCTTCTTATTTATATAGAATAAACAAAGTTGAAAATTCAAAATACTTTAAAAACAATATATATTCTAATTTGAAAAACATTTTTTTAACTCTATTAATATTAAGTTTAAATAATGATTAATATTAAGACAAAAAATAATAAAAAAATTAATCCACAAAAATATAAGAAGAAATACTTCCGCAAGATCAATGTTAGATATTCGTCTGTACTGTCCAAATAGAGTTTAAACTAGAAACCAATTCATTTCTTAAATAGATAACTATTTAAATCTAATATATTTTATATAATATATAAGATTTGAGTTCATATTTGTCAGAATCCAAGCAATAACTTGTTGACTTATTACCTTCTTCATAATTTTTAATTTTAGTGATTGTTATTATTTGCGTCAATCTTTGATTTTAATATATGGTTGAGTTTTTTTATTTTTTTTAATAATTTATAGAGGAGAAAATTAAATAATTTTAATAATTTTGAGAAATTAATAATTATTTATGTTAAAAAAATTTTAAAAATATTAATATATATAAATAAAATAAAAAATAATAATTTAAAATAAAATATATTTTAGAATTTTAATTAATAAATTAAGTGATTTAATTAATTAAAAAAATAAATAAAATAATATTTAATTTAGTTAAAGTTATTAAAATAATTCAAATAAAAAAAAAAGCACAATGCAAGGCCCAATTCAATTGGAAAGAGGAAGAGACTTGAAACTCAAATACAACAATGAAAATGCTATTTTCTATAGAATATAATAAACAAATCACCGATCTTCTCAATCATTCATATACAAATTTATCAATAAGATTATTTTTTTATAACGTTGTAATGGAGTTTTAACATGTTAATATTGGGGAGAGAAAATATTTGTAACAAAAAAAATGTAGTTAATGCAATGATGTGAAATAATGATAAAATTTACTCACCAAGTATAATTAAATTTTTTTCTTTTATCACTATTAATAATTTATCTCTATTATCACTAACTACAATTTCTTTCTTCTTTTCATTAATATTTTTTTATTATCTATTAATTTGTATATATATATTTATATATTTTGTTCGTTAATTTATTTATTTATAAAATTTTAAAACAATAATAGGGAGAATAAATAAATAAAATAACAAATGATATAAATGTATATGTTTAAATATATATATATTATATTTTCAGAATAATAATATTAAGAATGAATCAATCAAATAATAATATATGTATATTATATTTGATAAAATATATATATAATAAAAAATTATTATTATATTTTAATTTAATTAATTATTTTTCTCATCTTCTAATATAACAATGAAATAACTAATTGAATAATTTGTGAAAACTATTATTGATTGAATGAGGTAGGAAAATTATTATTGAGCGATGATTAAGGACGACCAATTATATTATATTGTTTGATATTGTGAAAATAAATGTTTTGATACACTTTTGAACAATATTTATATGGTTGTTTTTTTTTAATTTATTTAATTGGTACTCTTTAATTAAATTTTCAATTTATTAACATAAATTAGTAAATTAATCCGATTAAATGTTCTTAATTAAATATAATACAATTAATTATTATTTATTTTAATTTGAGTAATTTTTATTATTGATAATAAATTTTTATTTTTTTTTAATAAATATGAGAGAATAAATTATTGAGCTAGAGAAATAATTTTAATGCTTATAGTGACATGTAAAATAATTTATAAAAATAAAATTTATAATAATAAAAATTTAAAGAAATAAATTATTAGAAATTTTCTTAATAATAAAAATTGAAGAAAGAAAAATTATTATATGTATTGTGAGTTACATTTTCCATCATTTAAAATATAAGAGAAAAAAATATTATATTTTAAATAGTTAATTATTTAGTAAATTAGGGTTTTTTTCTAGTGATTTGATAATTTAACTCAAATTTATGTCTTGATTGGAGTTTTAAGTTTAAATCTTACACCAACAAATTAAAAGAGAATGAGCATGTATTTTACCTATAAATAATAAATAAATATATTGTGAAAAGTTTTTTTTGGAATTTAGAGAATAAATCGAGATAGAGAATCACGTGACATCCTGTTGACAAAAAATGTAAAAGAGAGAAAAGATTAAAAAAAAAATTAATTAGTTAATGAACGTACATGAACACATAACAAAATTAACTATTTGAGGAACAACATTAAAAACACATAAAGTAATTGTTTCAAAACAAACAAACATAAAAAGAAATATTAAGATTTTAGAGATCTCACAAAAATAAAAACAATTTTCCAAAAGAGACTTATTGACCATGTAAATTTAATTATTCATAACATTATGACTAGGGGTGGAACTAGGGATGACAACCATACCCGTCGGATAGACAATTATTCATCCTTAAACTCGATTTTTATATTATTACCCTACCTGAACCGACGGGTATCTCTATCCTCGACGGGTAACTTATTATCCGAAAATATAAGTTTATACTTATTATTTTTAAATATACTAAATATTAAAAAAGAAATGAAAATATTACTTAATTGCATTGCATAATTATGTAGTAAAATTTTAAAAGTATATATAACAAGTTATTACATATCGGAATTTAATCAAAATTAGAGATTTTAGAAAAAGTTAACAAACGTTAGAGAGAAGATGGAAAAAGTTAACAAAAACTTGAGAGGCAGGGGAGAAAGTTAAAAGATTTTTGAACTTGTGAAAAGTAAGAAGAGAGTAAAAAAATATTTTGTTATAAAGAAAATGAAAGTTAATAATTATGGAAAGGATAAATTAAAATAATCTTGAAGTGAAGTATGTGTAGTATGTGTACAGTTAACATAAATAATATATTTATTTATATAAAATTTTAAAAATCATTATAAACTTTAATATATATATATATATATATATATATATTAATATTAATATTTCGGGGTATTGGGTTCGGGTTGTGCGCACTTTCCATACTCAAACCTAATCGGATAATCATTTTTACTCCTCATCTCCGACTTCAAACCCAATTTAAAATACTCGAGTCCGACCATTAGATACCCACGGGTATCGAGTATACAAGACTAACTATTATCCCTATGCAGAATTGGTTCGGGTAGGCTGAACTCCATACAAAATTATTTTTTATGGTACAAATGTGATATTACTTCCTAATTTTTAAATTTGTTTTAATTTAATACATTATTATTTTTATCTAATTTAAAAAGAAAAAACTTACATTCATTTACCCTCATTTTATCCATAATTTTCTCGTTTATTGTTTTACGCTCAGCCCAAAATTTTTCAACCCCACCCTAACTCGAATCCCTGAATTTCCGTCCGTAGTTACAACAATATTTTTTATTATTATTTAGAGCACTATTCAATAATAGATGATTCTAATAGAATTTCAAACCTAACTTTTGATAGAAATTGTCAAACAATGACACTCTGGAATGTGATTAATACTAAGTAGAAAAATGAGTTAATAAGTATAGATTTTGTGCTTGTGGATCAAGATGTAAGTAATGTTTGTTGGGTTTTGATGACATTTCTTTCTAACATGTTATTTGTTAAATTTTTGTTATTTATTTAAATGTGACCACATTTTGTTTATTTTTAATGGGTGCAACCATTCACTATAGCATACACCACCAATATGTTAAGAGATTTAGGTATAGGACGCTTATACATGCTAGAAAATGTTTTAGTTGTCTTAACCAGTTCGAACTATAATATTGTTGAAAATAATTTAATTTTTTTTTCACGTAAGGGACAAAAATGCGATCGACATGTTGATGACATTATGGAAATATCGAAGTTTAGCTTAATTCAATTCTCAGACTATAAAAATGTAGTTGATAAATGCACTATAACAAAGGATTTGACAGGTTTGAGAATTTTTGGTCTAACTAAAAATATTTTTATATAATTTGATGACAGACTCTTTATCTTTGTGTTATGAAGTGGTTCTTACTTGGTTAAAAAATGTTGGAAATGAAACTATAAGTCATACTGGTGGTCATTTGTTGTCTAGACGAATCATTTGCTTACAATAGGAGAGGTATTAATATTGTTAAAATATATATATAAAAAATTGTATTGTATGATAATTTAATTAGATGTGATATGTTTAATGTATAGACACTATATTAAATTAATAAGAAAACTAATATAATATTGTGATAATATTTTTAATTATAGTATTCTATATTACAACATTCCACCTTAAACTCAAGAGAAAAAAACTTAGATAACTTGAGGTTGAAAATGAGTTTCTAAATTATTGATGATAAAAATTTTTAGCTTGATGAACTCGTGAGTGTTGAGATTATCTAACGACGTGATAACAATGTATTGTCTAAAAATAATCCAACGAACAAAGTAAAATCCAATGGGCATTTAATTATGTGTAATTTTTTTAAGGTGGCTTATTTAGCTATTTTTCACTTTTAAAATAAACTGAATATTTTAGCCTTTTATTTTTAATATATTTAAAATTAAGTATATAAAAATAAATGATTATAAATATGCGTTATCAAATATACTTATATTAAAATAATTCATATATTATATTAAGTGATAATTTAATTTATCAAACACTTTATTAATCTTTATTTTTTATGTTTTATTTTATGAAAAAATAAGTTACTTTAAATAAAAATATTGTGTAATTTTTTTAAAAGTATTTTTAATAATTAAAAAATATAATTGAGGTGCTCAATATAGATTTATAAAATATTATATAGGATTTTGTGACATTATTAAATGAATGAAAATGGCCTATAAAGAAGGAGGAGGAGAAGTTAGATAATTAGACGACAATGGAGATGAGAAATTTGGTCTTCATCATCCTCTTGTTATCGATATTGTTTCTAGAAAGGGGAAATTATAAACCTTTATGATAAAAATTTATTAAGTGGATGAATTTAAATTAATTTAACTAATTGAATTACATAGTTGAGCATGGTTAAATCATTTGTAGAGGCTAGGCTTTGCTTGTCATGTCATAGAACCATGGATTCCATGGGTTATGTCTAAGTGACCATAACAACAGCCATGTGTCTCAGCGCGAGTGTTTCACATACGACGATTGAGCTGGTTTTCTATCATAGAGAGGTTAATAACATGTGCAATCATCTCCGGTGAAACACTCATTGAGACAGTTGTGGTCTTCCAATATATCCCATGGAATCCATGGCTCTATGACGTGCAAAGTGGAGTCTTTGCAACGTGCTCAACTCTATAACTAGGAGGAAGTAGAAGATGATTATAGGTCATTTTCATTTATTTAATAAAGCCATAAAATGGTATATAATATTTTAGGAAATCCAATCAATAGAGAAGGCATTGAATGTCCATAAGACTGTGAAGAAGACTGCTTCATTATCGTCCCCGAATCGCCACCACCATCTTCTCCATCGACTGAGAACTGAAATGTTGTGTCCCACATCATGCATCGTGTTACATTTGATATTATTTCTTTTAGTTGTCTTTTATTAATATTTTACCATTGTAAGGACACTATATAATGTTAGACTAATTTCATTAGAAGTAGGTTGATATTTTGTACAAAAGTACTTTATAGTTTCTCTTTAATTACAAGTTTGCGGGGAGTTTTTCTATCTCCCTTTGTCTATCTATTTCGATCTTTTATCTTCTCTTTTTCCTCAATCTTGTCTATCTTCTTTCTCTCTAGTTATATTCATAACGAGACACTACACTTGGTATCAGAGCATCTTCGTTACTAATGACGATTACAAGATCAATAAGTTCAGAAGAGGTGGGGATAAAATTCTGAATCGGCTGGAGGCACTTGAAAGAGATCACCAAGATTTGAAAAAAAAGATGTTTATGATAATTCTCAAAGATTCAAGGAAATTTAAAAGGAGCAATTGAAACCATCTTCGGATCTTCTTGAAATCTCGAAGAACATGGTGAATATTAACAAAACAATGGAACTCTTGTTGAAGCAAATGTCGGATGGATTTTCTCATTAAGATGACAATGAAGGTCCAAGAACGCATTTACAAGATGAAGGGGTGCAAAAAGAAATCATATTTCAAGTGGATAACTCTTCTTGAATTTTTCCAGGACCACCCTTATAAGAAACTTCCTCGGGGCAGCCTAACCGAACCTAAGGTTGGTCATTAGCAAAGCAGTCCAAAAGACGGTAGTAATCCATGGTGTTGGATAACTAAGATTACGAGATTCTTTGAAAATCTTTCACATAAAAGATGATGACAATGTGGGTTATGCAGCTTATTATTTGGAGGGATCAGCGGATATTTGGTTGACAAATTATTCGGTAGGAGGGATAATATCATGGATTGAATTCTTGGAGGCAATCTTGAAAACATTTCAAGAAAAAGAACATTGAGACGTGATTTTGGAATTTAATCAAATTCGTCAAGAAGGTGAACTAAAAAACTACATTTTGAAATGAATGGAGTTAAGAGCTCTTTCGGCGAGATACATGACGCCACAAACAAATGATTAATATACTCGCAGTTTCTTGGGAGGATTGAATGTTGAAATTAAAATGGTGATTAATTTGTTACAACCTACTTACCTACTTCTCTAGATCAAGCTATTAAAATCACAAGAATTCAAGAACAAAATTTAGAGGATACTAACAAAAAGGTGAAACTTAATGTGTTCCGACAAATCTGTAAATACGTTGCCAAAAGGGTTCAATGGTATGCCACCACAGGTGGTCATTCTACCAAGCTAGAAGGGAGAAAAGACTATGTTACAAGTGTGGGGATAAATATACAAAAATCATAAATCAAAGTTCCACAAATATGTTTATTAGAAGGCGATAATTAAGAGATGCAATCAATATTTGCATCTATGGAGTAAGATGAGCAAATTTGGGTCGAAACTTAAAATAGAACTTTAAAATGATGGGAATGTTGTATCCCACGTCATGTATCAGGGCACATTTAATATTATTTTCTTTGGTCGTCTTTTATTACTATTTTATCATTGTAACGAGACTATATAACATAAGACTAGTTTAATTATGAGTATCTTGATATTTTTTTACTAATGTACTTTCTAGTTTCTCTTTAATGGTATTCTTTTTATCTCCTTTATCTATCTATTTCGATCTCTTATTTTCTCTTCTCCCTCAATCTTGTCTATCTTCTTTCTCTCTAGTTACATTTATAACGAGACACTACATGAAACCTTCAATTGATGAACTGCATTAGCTTACATTATCAGCACCATCAATTGATTTGCTATTAAGAACCAACATCTTCTCTGAGCTTCTCTCGTTCCATTTATCGTGATTTACAAAGATTAAACGTTCAGGAATTCTAACCCTATAAATATCGATTTCATTGGACACGTCTGGTATCTGGATAATAGAGAAATTATCCAACCCTGAACATAACATATATAAAGGGATAAGAGACAAACATAAACATTATGAATACTCCAACGCATATTCATATTCTTTAAACAAAAAAAAAACCACGTGTCTTCTTCAAAAGTTCTAAATCTAGGTTTTTAGATGACATTCTAATTAATCAAACTCAATACCCTTCTAAGCACAATCTTTCGGCGACATAATTCGGAACAAAGTCACTTGTGAATCCATTCAATATATCAATCCATGATCAAATCCAGTTAATAAAAATACTTATGATTAAAAGTGAGGAACATGTATTACTCAGCCCATATTTAACCCAAATTAAATTTATCCAACCCATAATCCAACTTATATTATTTACTAATATGGGTTATTATTTTATTTTTTTCATTTAATATGTATTTAACATATTTTTATCCATTTAACACGTTTTTGACATGTTTAACACGTTTTCACATTTTCACGTTTTTGGCACGTTTTAACACGTTCAACACGTTTAACACATTTTTCACATTTTTGACACGTTTAATACGTTTTCACACGTTTAACACGTTTTTTACATATTTGACACGATTTTGACACATTTAACACGTTTTTGTCACATTTAACACATTTTTGACACGTTAAACACGTTTTTCATGTTTTTGGCATGTTTAACATTTTAACACGTTTAACACGTTTTTGATACATTTTTCACGATTATGACATATTTAACACATTTTGACATATTTTTCGCATTTTTCGCACGTTTAACACGTTTAACATATTTTTCACGTTTTTCACATTCTTGACATGTTTAACACGTTTTTAACATGTTTAACACATATTCACATGTTTTTCACGTTTTGGCACGTTTAACACGTTTTGACAGGTTTAACACATTTTCCACGTTTTTGGCATGTTTTGACACGTTTAACACGTTTTTGACACGTTTAACATGGTTCTCACATTTTTGACACGTTTAATATGTTTGTCACATGATTAATGTGTCAAACGTTAAAAATGTGTTAAACATGCCAAAAACGTGTTAAACATGCTAAAAATGTGCTAAACGTGACAAAAAAACTTGTGAAAGCTTGTTAACGTGCAAAAAAACATGTTAAACATGTCAAAAATATGTTAAATGTCAAAAACGTGTTAAACATGTCAAAACGTGAAAACGCGTTAAATGTACCAAAACATGTTAAATGTGTTAAAATGTGTTAAATGAGTAAAAAAACGTGTTCAAAATGTCAAAAACGTGTTAATGTATGAAAAACGTGTCAAATATGTCAAAAACGTGTTAAACATGCCAAAAACATGAAAAAATATGTTAAACGTGTGAAAATGTGTTAAACATATCAAAAACGTGTTAAATGTGTTAAACATATCAAAAACGTGTTAAACATATCAAAAACGTATTAAACGTGCCAAAAACGTGAAAATCATGTTAAACTTATCAAAAACGTGTTAACGTGTTAAATATGTCAAAAACGTTTTAAATGTGCCAAAACGTGAAAAACGTGTTAAACTTGTCAAAAACGTGTTAAACGTATTAAACATGTCAAAAACGTGTTAAACGTGACAAAAACGTGAAAAACGTGTTGTTAGTGTGAAAATGTATTAAACATGTCAAAAACGTGTTAAACGTGCCAAAAACATGTTAAGCATGTGAAAACGTGTTATAAGTTTGAAAATATGTTAAAAATGTTAAAAACTTGTTAAATGTGTGAAAACGTGTTAAACGTGAAAATGTGTTCGACTTAAAGTTGGAAGATGACTAATTTATATTAGATTAATAATAGAGAATTAAATTAAATTTATATAATTTTGGTAATTTTGGTAATTCTAACCCAACCCAACCCAAATTAAATCTAATCATACTCAATTCAACCCAAATTAACCCATCCAAATTAATATTTTGGGTTTGGGTAAATCCAAATTATCATAGTTATGATTCTAAATATTTTGACACATTGGCTCAAAACGAATCTAAATCTACTCATATTAGAAAGACTAGCTATAAAGCATGAATTGCGCACAAAGTAAGGGAATGTGAAAGAAAAATAAATAGTATAAATTATAACCTTTATAACTTTTGCAGAGGCTAGAGAGAGAACTTCAATGCTCTGCATTGCATTTGTGGGTGAATAAGATAGTTGAAATCCAATTCAATTCAAGTATGAAAATGGAAGATGAAAGAAGAGTTAGTGAGAACATGTGTGTAGTCAGGTCGACCCATGGGCAAGCCCGGAAAACCCTAGGGCACACTCACCCTGGCAGCCCAATTCTTATTTAAATGTGTGATATTTTTTTTACTTTAAACAGTAACTTTTTTTAACTTTTTTTTTCTTTTCTTTTCAAGTATGACCATCCAATCTAATTATTTTATATTATTCTTTCCTAATTTCTTAATTTAATATATATTTTTTAAAATTTTATAAATTACTTAAATTAATATATATTTTTATAAATTATATAAACTTCTTATATTTATAAAATTCTACATAATATATTTTAACTTTATTAAAAAAAAATTAATTTTTAAATTAGTTTTCAAATTTTTTAAGGTTATTCTTTAATCATCTTTTAATTTATATACTTAAATATTTTATTATAACTATATTAATTTTTTAATTAGATATTTAATAAATTAGTAATTAATATGTTATTGTTAATACTTAATGCTTATTATAGATTTTAGTTATTTAGTATCAATCCAAGGAAATTAGAAATTTAGTTTTAAAATACTTCATCTCTGTTACTTAGAAACTACTAATTAATATGATAGTAATTAGATTATAAGCTTATAAATTAGGATTTAAAATTATGTTATATATAAATAATGTCATAACATATTTGTTGAATTATTATTTGTTAATTTTTATAAAAAAATTAATTATTTTAATATATATATTTTTTGAGTTATGACGAAGAATATAAATCAAAATATAGTAAGGTTTCGTCCATTTCAAAAACAAATTTATAGATTTATAATAGTGTAGTTCAAGTTTGTAGCTTTCTAGATGTCGGTGTTAATGAAAATGGAAGAAGATAGAGTGAGAATAAATGTAGGACCCCACCTGTATACAAAATTAAATAAATTAAATAACGTGTCACAATGATATGTCAAAAAATGAAGTTAATTTTTTTTATTCATTTTGAATAAATATGATACAATCTACAGCATCGGACAAAGACAATGGACATTTAGGTGTGATGGATAAAATTAAAAAATTGATTAAATTTTATGGATAAATATAATATTTTTCTCAATATATATTTACTTTCACCTAATCAAACAGAATACACTCTCTTATTCTATTCTCTCGTACTAATGTAATTCTTAATAATTTTTTTCTTTTCACGTCTTCACTTTTATAATTACAAAAGAATGTTGAATCATTTTAGAAAATTTCAATATTAAATTAAACATTAGACCAGAATAGTCAGTTGCTATGAATGCTTTAATTAGTACTAAACAATTTGAACTTTATTTGAATCCATTCGAAACGATGTTTCAACTGAAGATTTATAGCCCAATCCCTTCACGCTAACTGCAATAATCAATAGTTTATATAATTGCAAGGTTTAGAGAGGGCTAAAAAAATGATTATGGTTTAGAGGATAGATGAATCATATGTAATTGAGTTGAATATTGTAATATGTAATATCCTCATTCATGACTTTGCAAAGGAAAAAAACCTTGAAGACTATGAGATAAAGAACAATTTAGATAGAAATAGACTAAATCTAAAACCCAATATTGTGACATATTGTACATTGATATTCGGTTTATGCCAAAAAAAAAAAAAAAAAAAAAAAAATGATGGAAGAGTTAATAATTAAGATATTGGAACTAGATCTCATTTGTAAGATTGAGGATTATTTTACAATTTATAAAATTAAATATTATAAATATAAATATATATATAAATTTATTTAAAAATTATTTTGTCATATATTTAAATATAAATAAATTATTCTCATTTAATTATTTGTCTCCCTTTTATATTAATATATTTTTCTCTTTCCATATTTATTAAATTAATATTTAAATATTTATTAGATACACTATTATTTTATTTATTTTTAATTTAACTTTTTTAATATTATATTTTTCTTATTATATTTTTTTATAAATAATTATATATATACTTTATTTATATTAATTATTATATAATATATAATTATATATTAAATTTTAAAAATATTTTCACATTTTTTTTAACTAAATTGTCCAAATAATGTATTAAAAAATAATAATTTTTATACATTCTCTACATATTTATTATTTATATAATTAATTAATTTTTGTATTTAATGATTTGTTATTCAATAACAATATTGGTCCAATATATATATATATATATTCATAAATCACAAATGGTCAAATGGTTAAAATATTCACATGTCAAACTCGATATTAAGGTTCGAGTCCCAACTCATAATACTAAGTTATTTTTTTTGGGAAAACAGTTAAAACCATTTCAGTAAAATCTCAAAAGCGAGAGGGTCAAAAATCAAATCTAGACAAACTCTAGCTATTATTAAGGATGACAATCAAAAGACCCTAAAAAAATCGATTAGTAGCATTCATACATTCTAAAAAAATTGAGATTACAAATTGAAAAGACTACGTTCAAACTTAATCATCCCAGCCTGAGATTTTCGCATGCCATCTATCTTCAGAGAGGCCTTCTTCCCCTTCCTCTACCTCTTCCTACTAAGTTATTTATTACACATAGTTAGACAATGTAGTTATCATTACACATATCTTTTCAATTACTTCTATAAATATCATATGGTTACTCTTATAAAGATCATAATGTATTCCTGTATTTTTAGCTACTCTTATAAATATCAACATCTATTACACATATTTAGAGACTATAGTTATCATTCAAATATGTGATATATATTTTTAGTTACTCCTATAAAAATGGTCCAAAGATATGAACTTACTCAGTAAACCGAAAGAATTGATCCAAATTTGGTTCAAACTAAGGAATATTCTAGCTCATATGTATAAAACAGAAGTACTTAGCCATTTTATTAGTCTCTTGGGAAACTATTGTATATGAACCCAATAATGGAGGAAAGTGAACACTGACATATTCTAAGATAAATATTGAAGTGCATCATAGAAGGACTTTACCATCAAAGATGATAGTAGTTAACAAAAGAGGCAAACCCACACACATAGATATTACGTATGAATGGAGGTCAAACATATGTGCGTTCTACAAGTAATAAATGTTCAGAAGCAATTGAAAAACAATAGAAAAAACTAAAAGTTCAGAGAAGAATGTGAAAGCTGAAACTAAAGAATTAGGAAATCATATTGATGAAGCTAAAGATGGAGAGGATGAAGAATCAAATGAAAGAAAATATGAAGAATTAGAGAAAGAAGAAGAATAATCAAAAGATGAAAAAGAAGAAGAATTAGGTGAAGGAAAAAGGGGGAAATTGGGGAATAAAAGTAGATGAAAATTATAGGAAGAAAGTGAAGAGAAAACTTTGAAAGTAGACCAAAGCAAATCAGATAATGACACAAATGAATGTGCAGGTAAATATGAAAATTCCTACAATATTAAAACAAAATTCATTTTATCAGATTAGTGATGGCTCCTCTAAAGAGAAACTAATCCAAGAGAATGAGGTTAATGCTTGTCGAAATTTTTAAACTAGTTCTGTAAATTCTATTAATGAATGGAAATTAGAATGTGGATAATAAAATCAAATTCACATGAAATTCAAACGTGAATTAAAGGGTGAAATTTAATCCAAATGTATAATTTGAATCAATTAATTAATTGATCTAAAATTCCCTGATGATCAATATATATATATATGATCAATATATATATATATATATATAATGATGCTTAATTTTTAAACTGTTCGGATTGCGGGTCGAGAGTTGTGGTTAATTTGGATATATATGTGAGAGTAAATGGATACTTGGGTCGGATTGTGGGTTGACCCGCCCATAAACTTAAAACGTTTAAAAATAAAATTAAAATTTCTATATGTATGGTTTGAACTTGGAACCTAACAAAACAAGTACAACTTTTAACCAACTAGGGTAATAACACTTTATATTTTAAATTAAACACCAAATTTTATGAACGCGGGACATTTTAAGAATAAAAGTTCAACTTTTTAAATAACTAATATATATATATATATATATAATAATGCTTAATTTTTAAAATGTCCGGATTGCCGGGTCGAGAATTGTGGTTAATTTGGATATATATGTGAGAGTAAATGGATACTTGGGTCGGATTGTAGGTTGACCCGCCCATAAAATTAAAACGGTTAAAAATAAAATTAAAAATGCTATAGGTATGGTTCAAACTTACAACCTAATAAAACAAGTATAACCCTTTTAACCAACTAGGCTAATAACACTTTATATTTTAAATTCAACACCCACTAGTAAAAATTGATCTTTTAACGCCCGAATATTCGTCCATAATTTATATTATTTCGGTCGGTATTAATCAGTACTGTCCGGTTAAATTACGGACGTTCACGGATGATAGAACATGCATCGTTATTGAAAAAGAATCAATAACGTCCAAATTTCATTCGGACGTTATTACTCAATAAAGGCCAATTTTTATGTCGTCGTTATTAAGCAATAAAGGCCGAATTTTCTTCCGACGTTATTGATCAATACAGTCTGTTTTCCTACTGATGTTATTGATCAATAAAGTTTGTTTTCCTACTAACGTTATTGATCAATAAAGTCCATTTACCTACGAACATTATTGATCAATAAAGTCTGTTTTCCTACTAACGTTATTGATCAATAAAGTCCATTTTTCTACGAACGTTATTGATCAATAAAATCCGTTTTCTTACGGACGTTATTGATTATACTAAAAAACGTTTTTAATCTAGAAACCTGACATTTTAAATTAAAACCTATTATATTAAAATTAAACTATATTATATATAACACAAAACATATACATGTTCCAACAATCTATTCAAAAATATATATGTTCCAAAACATGAATAGATATTTACAAATTTTTAACCTATAAAGACATATAGTTACTTAATTTTTTCAAATTTTCAAAACATGATTAAACATATATATGTTTCTTCATTTCTTCAATCTTCATATATCCAAAAAATCTGCATCAATCACATGAAAATGAAAATTAGGCATTTCAAAACTGTAGAAAGCAAAACCAACATAAGTAAAATACTTTTATAAAAAACAATAGAACCACGTTTTCATTGAAACAACAATCTTATTAACTGTTTTTGCAAATTCTAAATTAGTACAACTAATAGAAATCTTAGTCGATTGTTAGAAGAAGAAAAAACCAGTAAAACCACAAATCTCATTAAGCTGAGTCTATCCATAAAATAGATTAATTAAACTGACATTAAAGAAGACATAAGCACAACAATACCACAACCTTAATCATGATAAGAACAAAATGAATTGTTGATTTTAAAGAAATGACCTAATTTGTTGATCATGTAGAAAATATAACAATTGTTGATTTTAAAGTAATCTCTTATTAAACGTTTCACAAGAGAAGTGGAAAGACTTGTTAATCTTTATCTTCTTCATCTTCTTCTTCATTAGCTGTATTTAATGAGACTAAAATTAATAAAAAAAATCATATTAACATAAACAATTAATCAAAATATTTTTAAACCTATTTTAAAAGGCGACGTAGTAGGTGGTACTTGTACATGGGGTGGCATCGACGAAGATTGAATTCCTAAGTATCATGTCATCATAGCTTGCATTATTTTTTCCGTTTCAACACGCTCAGCTAATATTCTAGCATCAATAGCTTCCCTTTCTGCTAATCGTTTTGCTTCATTAGTCTCCCTTTCCTCTATTAACTTTGTTTTTAATTTCTTCCAAATAACTTTGTACTTGCTCATGATTATTTGTTAATTTCTCTACTACGGCTCTTAAAGAAGCGTTCTCTTGTCGAAGAGCTCTCTTTGATTGATCACCTCTAAATTGTGAAGTCGACACTCATGTTCCCATCCCAATGACAGTTCCATGATTTTGAGGGTCAAACACTTGTTCCACCATATCCAAATCAGAGATGGAATGATTTTCTTGTCTAACTTCACGCATCTTATCCTATTTATATTAATTTAATTATAACATAAACAAAATATCATAAAAATGAATTAAAAAATTAGAAATACTGACCGACTGTGATTGTACATCGGGATCAATAGATTTGTCCTTCCTTGTATGAGTCTCAATAAAGACGTCCTTGTAATATGGACATTTCCCATCCCGTATTTCCTAAATATATTCAATGAAACACATTCAGTATATGTTTATTTAAAAAAAATTATAAAGTAATTAAGCTAGTTACACACCTACCATTTCCCGCCCCACTTGAGAAAATGACTTGCTTCCGGTGCGGTGAACATATTTGTGTTTCTTTCTATTAGTTTTATTGGTAGAGCTTGTTTTCTACACTTATAAAAACAATTTAAAATTATTTATCACATAAAAATATTTATCTTAAATTAGTAATTACCTTATATTTATCGGTGAGAAAGTAGTGGTGAAGCAACCATTCCCAATCCTCTTGGGTCATTTCCTTTGGCTTGCTAGTTTTAACTTTATTCATGTCACCTTTGTGCACATCGATACAATGTCTATTAATATCGGCTCTCCACCTATTCCAAAAATGTTGCATGTGTCATAACGTGGCATCGCGATAATCTTGAATGTTAGTAGCATCGAACTTATCGTGAAAAATTTAAAATGTTTTGATAAGAAGATATTATTTAGAAATACTTTTAAATAAAATTTAACTCACTGTCACATGTTGCCACAAATTATCCAATTCAGATGGAACTAACAAGTTCCATTTCAGCATGCGATGTTTGACTGCAAAATTATCGCGCACAATAGACCCCAAGTGACGAGCCCAATTCTTCCTATTTTCACAAAATGGTTTTTTATCCACCAAATTGATGACGACAGTGGCCTTATCTCCATTTTCTGTCATTTTTGACAACGCAAAATGTTTATTACTTCATCTCCTTCTATTGGTACCTTGATATGTCGTTGATTCAGCGTCCAGTAGTGAATGTGGCATATCATTTGCAAGTATGACATCTTGGGTAGATGTGGAATCATTTGCAATTATGTCATTCGAGTGAGGTATGACATCATGTGTATTTGTGACATCTTGTGAAAATATACTTCTAGATGCATCTCTTTTCTTTCGTATTTCTGCTGGTTTGATATTTAAGCTACCTGGAGGAAGGTTGTTCTTATCTTTCCTAGTCATGATTTCTAAAATTAAACAAATAATTTTATTAGCATAGCAAATAATAACAACATTATGAGTAGAATAAACTCTAAACATATTATTAGTACAATAAACAATACCCATTTGATGATATCAAGTATATGAATATCGAGGATTTGTCTTAATCGCAATTTGCCAACCTGGTTTAGAGACATTATCTCTTATAAAAAATACTTGTTTTGCTTGAGTGACTAATATAAAAGGATCTGTCTTTTGAGTTGTCAATAATCGGTTACAATTTATGCTAACAAAACCATATTTATCAACTTTAATTCCACTTTATCCAGAATGCACGTCAAACCACTTGCACTTAAAAAGTACAATCCGTCTTCCATTATGATATTGCATTTCAATAATTTTTGTCAACACTCCATAGTAGTCCATATTTTCCAGGTCATTATTGCCAACCAATATTTTCATAATTTTTGGAAGATAATTTTATCAAAAAAAAAATACCTGGGATAAACAAATTTTATTTTGTATTAAAAGCCACAATACCTTTTTTTTTTCTTACGAATTAGTCGTTAAAATTAGGATGTCATATTCATTACTAAATTATCTGTATTCATAAAAAAGTAAAATAATTTTAATATTAAAAAAATATAATATATTAATTGTGAGAATTTAAATGAATAAAAGATTATTTTAACCTTATTTTATGAATTCTTTTTAAATTAGGTGTGATTATGAATTATATTATTTTTTTTATAAATTTAAATTAAATTCTAAGATTTGGGTTATAATTCATTAAAAATTTACAAATATAAGGATTGGATATATATTGAGTTTGTTAAATAGGTTTATAAATTAACTTTAAAATAATTAATAAAATAAAAGTAATTACAAATTACCAAAATATATATATATATATATATATATATATATATATATATATATAATTTGAAACAAATTATTAAAAAAAAAATCATGTTGTTAGGTAAATTTTTATTATACCTTTAGCTTATTATTTAAAATGTTCACTCCAACCAGCATTTATTTAGTTAGACGAGGTCTTTATACATCCTAACATATATTTACATAATATACCAATTAAAAATTGGATTAATAAATGTAAGATGTTGATTGATAAGATTTCAAGTGACTTCAATGATTATGATTTATCTCTCTACTTAATCGAGGAAACATGATTTTTCGATTCCTCTATGCTACCAAAAATGCTCTGCCTCTAAGATCTATTCGGTCTGTAGATTTTCGTTCTTTCTTTTTTAATTTATTAATTTAAAATCAATTTTTTTATTCGACAATATAGCTTTTTTTTCTTTCTATCGTTGTTTTTATTTTGATTATATCTTTTATTTACATTTAAATTAAAAAACAGAAATTTGCTAGGTATACCCAATAGTTTTATTTTATATGTATTATAAAATAGTATAAATTATGTTTTATACTATATGAGCAAGTATATGAGCATTTCGGACACGAACTATCTTCTATGTAGAGGAAATGAAGAAATCATAGATCACCTATTCGGGAGCTACTGTATTGTTTTAGAGCTTTGGGACAGATTCTATAAAAGCATGGAGCTGATCAGTTTTCCGAGCGAATGGATTGAAATAAAAAATGAAGCACTACTCAAAGCCAAGGGAAATAGATTTGCAACAAGCGTGTTCAAGTGCGGCTTTGGAGCAGTGGTGTATAACATTTGACAAGAACGGAATGCAAGGGTATTTGACAGAACCTGTAGGAGCGTTGAAGAGTTATGGAAAAATATTGTATCGGATTGCAGCGCCCTCGCGAGAACGTGGACAAGAATTCCAAGCACGGAGCAAAACTGGAATATCTGTAGGAACTGGAATTTACCGTTTTTTAAATTCACTACAATTGAAAGCATTGTAATCAGATAATTTATTTACGTTTTTAGATTTTTAGCTTTTACTCAGAATGTTACGACTTCAAAATAATTATATGCCTGTCTAGAATGATCTCTTAAACTCGTGGTTTTTTTTTCCTATTTTTGGGAATTTTTTATGAAATGACGCTAAGTCGTTTTTCCAAAAAAAAATAATAGTATAAATTCAGGGAAAAATTAAAGTTTGAAATTTAATATGAAATTTTTTAGTATTTTTTTATTTATTCCCATCCAATTATAATATATTTTTTTTAATTGGTGAATTGATTTTTGGATAATCATAAGAAAAAAAAAGTGTTTTTATCAAACCTTTTAATTATTTGATCATTTTTAGGCCAAATTTTAGTATTTTCAAAAATTAATTTGGATATATTAACTCATTGATTAGATTAACTTAGTCTATAAATCTCTTACATTTAAATTTGCAAAACTTTTTTGACTGGCTATATCCTAAATAAAAAAAGTTCATACTTACGTTTAATTATTCATCTTATTATTATTTTTTATTTCTATTTAGTATATACTCTCAATATATATATATATATATATATATATATATATATATATATATATATATATATATATATATATATATATATATATATATAATATGGTAATAATATTTAATAATTACAATTATATATTGTTAGATATTTAAATATAATATTTTTTATTAACTTAATTTTAAATATTAATAAATGATTTAAATTAAAAAAATAATATGTTTTAAAATAAATTATAATAATATATTATGTTTTAAAATAAATTATAATAATATATTATGTTTTATAATTTTATTATTAATATGTAATTTTAAATTTTAATTAAAATAAATAAATATAAAATATACTTATTAAACAAAAGAGTATATTTAAAATCATTAAATAAATTAAAAAATTACATTTAAAAATTTGATCAGATTTTTAAAAATTAGAAAATTAATTTTAAGTATATAAAAATTAATCATATATAAACTAATTATAAAATAAAATGAGAGTATATATATATATATATATATATATATATATATATATATATATATATATATATATATATATATATATATATTAAGTTAATAAATTATAATTTAATATATAAATTAAAAAATATTAGTATATATTTTAAATTTTTTATTTAATATTTAATATATAATATTATATAATTTAAATATAATTCCAATTATTAACTAATATATTTAATATACTATCAATGTTTTGTTTCAGATATTATTTTCAAATATTATCAAACTAATTCAATTCAAATATTATCCTAAAAACTTTGTGTAATTTAATTTTCTGTCTCCGATTTTAAGATTTATTTAAGAAAAAAACATTTTAGAAACATTTGTTTTTGTTGTCATTATATATCTTGTGTCTAGATGACACTCTAAATAAGATAATATTTAATTAAACATATATTAATATTTTTCAAAAACTCACAAAGAATTAAATATATTAAGAGTTTGTTTTATCTTAATTTTGTGTTCCGTAATTTTAACTCAAAAGTTATATAGAATATTTTATATATTTTGAACAATAACATCACTTCATTTATCAATTAAATTAAAAAATATTTTTTTTAATTATTTTTATAAAATTTAAATTTAAAAGAGCATTATAATCAATTAAAAATTTAAATAACTTACTTTTTCATTAAATAATATTAAAAAATAATAGTGAATGTCCCTAAATAATCAACATCAAACAAGCCCTAATAATTTGATCTAATTGTCATCAACCAGTTCAAAAGTAATAAATCAACCTATTAATATAATCCTAATTTATTTGGTACCTAATCTAAACTAGATTTCTTGTAAAAAGTGTTACAAAATTAAATTAAGGAGGATCTTGATTCATTTTATTGTCGATCAAGTTATTTTATGCTTATGTGTCATCTTACTTATATTAGTACTAGTATGTACGTATATGTGCAAATCTTACTTATGTGGAGTTGAATCTAATATCTTAAATTGAATTTTATATTTGATTCTTCTCTTGATGTAGTTACATAATGTTTTTAGGACATGGCCTATGTGCTTACATACAAACACTTAAATAAAGGGAACGGATATTAAAAAGACTAGAAATTAATTAAAGTCGATGAAACAAGGACACAAGTTAATAAGAACACCAACATCATTAATATCTTAAAAAAATATTATTAATAGGAATGAAGATAATTATTGAAAGAGTATCGATCCATTCGCAGTTTCTCAATTACCAATTCCCGCTAGGAACAGGAATAGGAATAGGATTAGAAGGAATATATGGAGCAGGAGGACGACGAAAAGGAGGAGGAGGACGAATAGGAACACGAGATCTGCCGGAGAGTGTGCAGTAGCAGCGGCGTTGGTTGAAGTTGCCTCTGCAATTGCCGCCAGAGTAACCCTCGAGGACACACGCCTGATTGCAGTTACTGTGGCTTAGACATATCCCCTGGAATGTTCTGCTCGGCCACGTAAGACCGATATCATTATCAGATGACTTAACCCCGATCAACTCTGTAATTTAATTAGTTCAATTAATATACATAGCTAATAAATTTAAATCACAGAGAAATTTTTAATTGTGCCTAACCAGAAGCACCATAAGAAAAACCGATAATCAGGAAGAAGAAGACCAAAGTTTTCATCTTCATTGTCGTTCTAATTATTTAACGCTTATCTTGTTATGCTTCTTTTTATAGGCCATTTTTATTCATTTAATAATGCCACGGAATCCTTTATAATATTTTATAAATCTATATTAAGGGACCTTGATTTTGTTTTTTTTATCATTAAAAATACTCAACCATTTCATCATACTTTTTTTTAAAATTATTTATTGCATCAAAATATAAAATACATTACTTTATTTAAATTAACTTATTATTTCAAAAACAAACCAATATAAAAAAATTATTGAGATATTGGTATAACTTGACTTCTCACTTAATTTAATATATAAAATACTCAGTATATTTAATTTAATGTCAACATAATCAAAACAATTAAATAAAAATTTAGGTGTTAAATAATATAACACATTTGTAATAATTAAAATTGTAATGATGAAGATCGAATCTTGTAATTTTTTTTAAGGAATCTGTAAAGACGAGTGATGAAGTAGAGCAAGTCGAACAAATCAATTAAACGGTGTCGGAAGAATATTTACAAAATATCATGAGCGACATTGAATTTTGTCCTTGATCAAGAGTTGGTAAACAACGCCGGAAAAATATTATACCAAGTGATAACTGACCACCTAATCTATATATGGTCAAAAAAATGAGAAACCCGTAGAAATAATGGGAGTAGACTTGTAATAGGGCATTCGACTAAAAATTTTATTTGGTGACTCTTTATTGAAAAAATGAAGAAAAAAATTCTTTAAATCCGATAACTTTATTTCCTTTACTGCTAAAGAGGGACAACCACGAACTCAATAAATCATAACTAATACAATCAGAGGATATGACCAACCAACAATCCACTGAATATTGAAAGAAGGGTTCGGATCACAAAAATTCTGAATAAAAAATTCTATCCAACAAAATAAGATGTCACAATTAATAAAATAAAACACCAAACTCAAATCTGAGTGGTGAAAAGAAAAATAAGAAACCTTCAATACTAAACAAAAGTTTAAATCTGAGTGGTGGAAAGAAAAATAAGAAACCTTCCATACTAAATAAAAGTTATTAAAGAAGAGAAAGAGTGAATATTTAACTTCTCTAAAAATATTTTTAAAAAAAGTTTATATATGAACTACATCTCTTATATATATATATATATATATATATATTAAACTAATATATTAATAATTTATTATACAAATTAAAAAAATATTATTTTTTATTTAATATATCAAATTTTATAATTTAATATATTAAAATTATTAATTAATATATAGATGTATAATAGTCTTTATAAATCTTTTCACATATTAGTTTCAAATATTTTCTAATCAAATCAAATATTGAGTACTAAAAAATCAAATATTTTGTTTAGTTAATTAAATTTTTTGTATTGAGATATTTAAATTATAAAATACTTAGAATGTAGTGTTTATCTTAATATTCATTCAATCAATGTCTAAGACATGCTTGGGTATCGTGGTTATAAATGAGAAAGAAATAAATTGTGTATAATTAAGGAATCTTCAATTATCTCAATCAATTCCTCTGTAAATTGGGAGAGGATCGATCAATTTACTCCTCTCTATCAATGTTTACTTTCTTTCCCATAATTAAAATTACATAATATTATATATTCTTATAATTAAAATAATAATTATCTTATTTATTAAAAGAAATTATTTTAATTATTAAATAATATTAAGTAATTATTTAAAATAAAATATTATTAATAATAATTTTAATAAGATAATTATTTTTTATTAATAATTACAATAAATTATAATAATATAGTAGTTTTTATATAATTGGTTTTAAATATTATATATTAAAAATAAATTTATAACAAATTAATTAAAATGAAAATATAAAACTTAAAAAAATAGTTTTATATTAATAAATTATTAAAAATTTAAATATGAATTATTTTAATTAAATGTATACCATGTTATATTAATTAAATTTTATAATTAACATAAATGTGTTTCATCCACTATTAATATATATAATATTTGAAAATTTATATTTTAAATTGTTTTTTGATAGATAACTTTTTATTTGTAACATATATATATATATATTTATATTTTTGTAATCTATTGGAATATCTTATAATACATTGTAAAAAGTTTGAACCATTCAATTTTTTTTGTTTAAAGTTTTTTTTGGAAAAAATATAATTAATATGATAATTGATATTAAGTCATTAGTAAAAACTGACCTTTACCGATAGAGTTTACCGAGAGTTTTAGAAAACTCTCGGTAATGGTTCCGAGAGAAAAGAAATATTTCGTTATTAAAAATATATTCTAAGAGGTGTGTAAAACCTTTGGTGATACAAATTTTTACCGAAAATTTTTGTTATAACCCTCGGTTTTAACTCCCCTCAAAAATAGAAAATAATTCCAAGTGTTGGTAATGGAGTAATTGCGAAGGTTATTCAAAGAACCCTTGGTTTTAACTTTCCCCAAATTGGTAATTGCAAAGGTTTTCTAATAAACCTTCAATTTTGAGTCTTTTCAAAAAAACTAAAAATAATTCTAAGTGTTAAGAATGGGTTAATTGCGAAAGTGTTTTAATAAACCTTCGGTTTTGACCCACTCCCAAAAAAATCGAAAATAATTCTAAGTGTTGGGAAGGGGTAATTGTGAAGGTTTATTGGAAAACCTTCGGTTTTGACCTTTTCCAAAAAAAAACTAAAATAATTTTAAGTGTTGGGAATGGGTAATTGCGAAGGTTTATTGGAAACCTTCGGTTTTGACCCTTCCCAAAAAAGCCGAAAATAATTCTAAAGGTAATTGCGAAGGTTTATTGGAAAACCATCGGTTTTTACTCTTCCTAAAAGGTAATTGATTTTGCTTTTGGTATTCATTCACTCTTTTATTTTATTTTTCGCTATTTTGTTTGTCTAATCTCTTAAGAACATCAAGTGTGTGTTATTTTTTAAGAATAAAGATTGTGTTTAATGTTATAAATTTATATGATTGTGTTTAATTATATTAAGAAGTGTATATGTATGTTTGTGTTTGATGATAATAAGGTTGTGTATAAAGTTTGATTGTAATGATGTATTGGGATTGTGTAATGTTTGAAGGATATAAAATGTGTTAAATTAATGTTGTTCAAGATATTATAAAGTGAAAAACCAATTAATTTAACAATTTATGAGGTGGTAGTACCGGAAGATATACCATTAACTTTCGGTATTATGCCTTTATACCGCAAGATGTTTACAAAGCTTTTGGTATTACTATATCAAATTTACTTGGTTTTTCACTTTCTAATATAAACTCCTAACTAAGGTAATCAAGTGTGTATTATTTTTTTAAAAATAAGGATTGTGTTTAATGTTATAAATGTATATGATTGTGTTTGATTATATAAAAAAAGTGTATATGTATGTTTGTGTTCGATGATAATAAGGTTATGTTTAAAGTTTGATTGTAATGATGTATTGAGATTGTGTAATGTTTTAAGGATATCAAATGTGTTAAATTAATATTGTTCAATGTTATTAGAAAGTTAAAAACCAATTAATTTAACAATTTATAAAGTGGTAATACCGAAAGATATACCATTAACTTTCGGTAATAATATTCAAAATCGAGAGTTATACACAAATCTCTCGGTTTAATCTATTTAAAATTATTTGTGTCATATGTCAAAACTGAGAGATTTAAACATATCTCTCGGAATATAAAATGATCAAAATCGAGATATATATCTAAATCTCTCGGAATTAAGTTATTTTGAGGAAACCGAGAGTTATATGAAAACTCTCGAAATTAAGTAATTGATCAAAACAGAGAGTTTTCATATAACTCTTACAATTAACCTGTTTAATTAAAAAAAACTTATTTCTTCCCTAATTCTTTCTGCACACTTTCTTGTCCCTTTCTCTCTCTCCCCGCTTCCGCTCGCGCCGCCCGCTTGCTGAAGACACCGCCACCTATTGAAGACGACGCCCATCCGATGACAACGTCGCCTATTGAAGAAGACGCACATCCACATTTAAGACGTTGTCGTCGCTTGAAGCAACCTCATGCCGTCACCCATCCGGATTGAAGACGCCGACGACGCTTGAAGCCTCCTCCTACCACCGTCATTGCCCCTCCGCCCTCCGCCTGCATTTCAAGGTCATATTAATTTATGTTTGAGTTTGATTTTATATATTTAGGTTAATTATGTTTGAGTAGGTGGATTAATGTTAGATTATTTTATATGTTATATATTTAGGTTGATTAATGTTAGATTATGTTATATATTTATGTTGATTTGGTTAGATTAATGGATATTTGGTTAGATTTATGGATATTTAGTTTGATTGATGTTTGATTAGGTTTGATTAATGTTAAAAATTGGTTTATATTGAGTTTGATTTAGGTTATATTTTGGTTAAATTAATGAATATTTGGTAAGATTTTGGATATTTGGTTTGCTTGATGTTTGATTAGGTTTGATTAATGTTAAAAATTGGTTTATATTGAGTTTGATTCAGGTTATAATTTTGTTAGATTAATGGATATTTGGTTAGATTTATGGATATTTGGTTTGATTTATGTTTAATTAGGTTTGATCAATGTTAAAAATTGGTTTATATTGAGTTTGATTTAGGTTATATTTTGGTTAGATTAATGGATATTCGGTTAGATTTATGGATATTTGGTTTGATTGATTTTTATTAGGTTTGATTAATGTTAAAAAAATTGTTTATATTCAGTTTGATTTAGGTTATATTTTGGTTAGATTAATAGATATTTGGTTATATTTATGGATATTTAGTTTGATTTATGTTTAATTAGGTTTGATTAATGTTAAAAATTTGTTTATATTGTGTTTGATTTAAATTATATTTTGGTTAGATTAATGGATATTTGGTTAGTTTATGGATATTTGGTTTGATTGATGTTTGTCATGTTTGATTAATTTTAAAAATTGGTTTATATTCAGTTTGATTTAGGTTAGATTTTGGTTAGATTAATAGATATTTGGTTATATTTATGGATATTTGGTTTGATTTATGTTTAATTAGGTTTGATTAATGTTAAAAATTGGTTTATATTGTGTTTGATTTAGGTTATAGTTTGGTTAGATTAATGGATATTCGGTTAGATTTATGGAGACTTACTACTAACGTGGTTAATGATGATGATGATGCCGATGACTTGGATGATGATGATGATGGTCAATCGGAGGGTACCATGCCGTAATTCAACGATCCTAGAATGAAGATGAATAATACAGTTAATGAAGAGGTCAATGAAGAACGTTATATGCACGATTTTATAAACAATATGTTCTCCAACGTTAATGATGGCCCGAACAACCTTGAACCAGTCGAAGATGCGTAGAGATTTTATAAATTGCTTGATGATTCTAAATGGCCATTGTATGAAGGTACTCGAATAACGAAATCATCAGCACTACTGAAACTAATTCACATAAAGAATGTCGGTCAATGGACAAATACTTCATTCAATATGTTGTTGCATCTACTTAAACATGACATATTACCGATGGACGCTCAATTTCTAAACTACTATTACGAATGTATAAAATTCATTACAGATATGAGGCTTCAGTATGAGAATATAGACGCATGTAAGAACAATTGTATGTTATTTTAGAAGGACGAAAAAAATGTAGAGTCTAGTAGAGTTTGTGTCCTTTCTAGATGGAAAGTCGACCAAACAAGTGGGGTTGTTCGAAAGAAGTAAAATGGGAAATTCATGCCCACTAAGGTGTTAAGATATTTCCCTAATACCAAGACTACAAAAACTATACATGTCCTCAAAAATTTCTCCAATAATGAGATGACATAAGGAAGGAAGAGTTGATAGTGATACGTTGAGATATCCGACTGATTCATTAACTTGGAAAACTTTTGATGAAAATTATAAAGATTTCACGTCGGATTCTCGAAGCGTGAGACTGAGTTTATCAAGCGATGGGTTTCAACCCTTTGCTAATGGGAAAAAGTCATACAGTTAATGGCCGGTTATGCTTGTTCCTTATAATGTGTCACCCACTACTTCCATGGATTCTAGCAATTTTATTCTATCTATGTTAATTCCAGGTCCAAATAGTCTAAGAAGTGCAATTGACATATTTCTCCAGCCATTGATCGATGAGTTGACTGAAACGTGGCAAACTGGTGTGAGAATGTTTGATGCACACACCTCGCAATACTTTAACATGCGAGCAACATTGTTATGGACCATTAACAACTTTCCAGCGTACGCGAATTTGTCAGGCTGAAGTACGAAAGGAAAATTTGTTTTTCCTTGTCGTAACAACGACACTATATCTCTTCGATTAGTTAATGGTTCCAAATAATGTTACATGGGTCACAGACGCTTCATTCTACCAAATCACAAAATACAGAAGGGATAAAGAGTCGTTTAATGGTCGAACAGATTATAGACAGCCCTCTAAATTGTTAATGGGGCAAGAAATTTACGAGTAAGCACAAGACCTAGAAAACACAGTTCTTACTACGGATCATAGCTAGAAAACCAAGATATATCATGAAACACGGGGAGACAATTTGAATAAACTTATCATTTTCTTCTATTTGCCTTATTGGAAATCATTATTGAGACATAATTTGGATGTGATGCATATTGAGAAAATATTTGTGATAGCTTGTTGGGAACAATAATGAATGTGAAAAAATATAAGTTTTTGTTTACATAGATAAATAAAATATATAAAAATTAAAAAATCAAATAAAAATATATAATTACATATTATTTATTATTTATATTAGAAAATTAAACGTAGTTAAATATAAATAAGTATTTAGTTATAATTTTATATTATTATTATTATATTTTAAATATAATAAATAAATTAAAATTTTAATAATTTTATAAAACTAAAAGATAAAATACTAAAGCTTATACATGCTATAACTAGTAAAATCATTTACTATATTATACATACCTAAATAATCATATAGATATAAATAATATTCAACCAAACAACAATTCTAATTTACTGTAAATATGTATGGTTACTATATCTACATTCATATACCTCATAACCTCTAGGTGTTTGTTATATAGTATTTGTTATATAGGTATTAATTGTAGGAGTTATACATTATAAAGGGGTATTAAGAGGTATAAGTTATATATGTTATTTGTATTTGGTTGAAAATATAAGAGGATATAAATTATATAGATTTTTTAATTTTGTGTTTGGTTGGTAGTATAAAAATGTTGTATAAAATGTAAAATAAATTTTTGCCCTTAATATTTATTTATATTTAATTTAATTTAATTTTTAAATTAATATTTACTTAAAATTTTTTATTTCTCTATATTTATAGTGACAATATGAATTAATATTAACCTTCGTAACAACTTCCTCATCTGGAAGCTTGGTGACTTCTAAAAATAAGAAGATTTCTTTGTCAAGGCATTGATCATCTTGAAGACTTGAAGCTTGCATGCATCTTATTACATTTTTCTTGATGTTTGGTTTCTATTTGTTGCCACTAACTGTGCTTGGAATTTGAGGATTTGTCTCTGTATCATTGCTTGTTTGTACTTTTCACTTAATGCAACTCACAATCTTTTTTATTATTGAAACGTTGACCTTTTAAAACAAAATCTAGTTGGGTTTGCCATTATCTAAATTTATTGCTTTAGTGATGATCTCTTTCTCACAAAATACTTATATATTTCCATCTTGGTATTTTAATTCGGCATTATTAGATGTTGGTCTTTTGCTGAAATAAGTAATTATTTTTTCTCCCTATTCTTCTCATGCGGGGCTTTAGAGAAATTGGACAATTCAGTCTTTCAGGGAAGATTGTTGCATGTCATGCTAACAAAGGAGAAAGTTCTTCCTCAGAAACAAGAGTATGTAACAGGGGAATTAAGATGTTTCATCCTTTCTTGACCTATCAGTTAATGCATCTACCATATAAGGAGTTACATGACAATGTGGTTTGTCTAATAGGTTCGGTATCTTGGTGAATGGATCTTCAAAATCATTTCATAAACCAGTCCAGTTAGGAGAGAAGTTGGGTAATGTCATGCTTTGAGGATATTTATTGTGACAATTTAGATAAAGAAGTATTCAGAAATCCACCGTAATACCCAGCCAAATAATTTTCAACGGCTTGTTTGTTTTATGTTGTCTTGTTGAATAAATGGACGATATGGCAATTCTCTTATGAGAAGAATTCAAAAAGGTGGATGAAGTTTTTGAAAATAAAAGTTTAAGGGTAAATATGGAAATATTGTTTTTATCCTTCTTCTTTGTAACTGGTTTGATTAGGTACAAATTAATTTGTACCTAGTTTGATGTATAAATAATATAACAATTAATACTGTCTATATAAAATATTTTAGCCAAACAACTAATCTAATTTAGTGTTAATATTATTATACTATATCTACATGTTAGTACTTGTTAACAAACATGGCCTTAAAGTATTAATATTGACAAAATAAAAACAATTCTATTAATACAATTTTAACAATAAAAATATAATATATGAATTATGAAAAATTAAATAAAAAAAATTAGGTGTGATCTTGGATCATATTTATAACAACACACCCACACCTAAGTATCGTTTTTTTTTTTTTTTTTTTTTTTTTGAAAATAGACTATAAATATTTCTAAACAACCCACGAAAAATGATAAACTCAACAAAAGATTTAACGAAAGTAAATCCACGAATTAACGTGGCATGACATGTAGGTAAGAGAGAAAATTTTCAAAATGTCCCGAAACGCTTATTTCAGGTCCTGAAACGGCCATTTCGGGACAAAAAACCCCGAAATAATCGTTTCGGGACCCGAAATGACCGTTTCGTGACCCGAAATGACCGTTTCGTGACCCGAAATGAGTGGTTTCGGGACCTAAAATGAGCGCTTTCGAAACGTGAGGACAACCTGGCAGAACACGTCAGATTCGTGGACTTACTTTCGTTGAATCTTTCGATGATTTTATCATTCTCACAACCCACTTAGCTACCAATTAAAGCTCAAAAGATACTCATAAATGTATTTATATTTATTAGGCTCACTTTTATAAAGAGTTCATGTTTGTTGTGATTTCTTAGACTCTATATGGGATATATTGAATATATACAATGAGTTTGTTAATTTTGTTTTTAAACTAGTTTTAAAATAATTAATAAAATTAATAATACTTTATTAAATAATTAAAACAAAATTTAAATATTATATATTAAAATAAGATACATTATATAAATATTAAAAAATATATATTAACATATATTATCATATTTTATCTTTATTTAATTTTATAAATATAATATGTATAATTAAAATTAAACAAATTAAATTAAATAATTCAAATAAAAGATATTATATAAAAGATAAAACAAATAAAATAAAAATTTTATTTTATCATTATATATCTTATTCATGTATTCTTACAACTTATTTATCTTTATATTATATTTATTCCTAAATTAAATTTTTAATTTTATCTTTCTATAAAAATTACCTCATTTTGTAAGCTTCTTATTTATATAGAATAAACAAAGTTGAAAATTCAAAATACTCAATATATATTCTAATTTGAAAAACATTTTTTAACTCTATTAATATTAAGTTTAAATAATGATTAATATTAAGACAAAAAATAATAAAAAAATAAATCCACGAAAATATAAGAAGAAATACTTCCGCAAGATCAATGTTAAATATTCGCCTGTACTGTCCATAGAGTTTAAACTAGGAAACCAATTCATTTCTTAAATAGATAACTATTTAAAATCTAATATATTTTATATAATATATAAGATTTGAGTTCATATTTGTCCGAATCCAAGCAATAACTTGTTGACTTATTACCTTCTTCATAATTTTTAATTTTAGTGATTGTTATTATTTGCGTCAATCTTTGATTTTAATATATGGTTGAGTTTTTTTATTTTTTTTAATAATTTATAGAGGAGAAAATTAAATGATTTTAATAATTTTGAGAAATTAATAATTATTTATGTTAAAAAAATAAAAAAATTTATTAATATATATAAATAAAATAAAAAATAATAATTTAAAATAAAATACATTTTAGTATTTTAATTAATAAATTAAGTGATTTAATTAATTAAAAAAATAAATAAAATAATATTTAATTTAGTTAAAGTTATTAAAATAATTCAAATAAAAAAAAGCACAATGGAAGGCCCAATTCATTTAGAAAGAGGAAGAGACGAGAAACTCAAATACAACAATGAAAATGCTATTTTCTATAGAATATAATAAACAAATCACCGATCTTCTCAATCATTCATATACAAATTTATCAATAAGATTATTTTTTTATAACGTTTGTAATGGAGTTTTAACATGTTAATATTGGGGAGAGAAAATATTTATAACAAAAAAAATGTAGTTAATGTAATGATGTGAAATAATGATAAAATTTACTCACCAAGTATAATTAAATTTTTTTTTTATCACTATTAATAATTTATCTCTATTATCACTAACTATAATTTCTTTCTTCTTTTCATTAATATTTTTTTATTATCTATTAATTTGTATATATATATTTATTTATTTTGTTCGTTAATTTATTTATTTATAAAATTTTAAAACAATAATAGGGAGAATAAATAAATAAAATAACAAATGATATAAATGTATATGTTTAAAAATATATATATTATATTTTCAGAATAATAACATTAAGAATGAATCAATCAAATAATAATATATGTATATTATATTTGATAAAAATATATATATAATAAAAAATTATTATTATATTTTAATTTAATTAATTATTTTTCTCATCTTCTAATATAACAATGAAATAACTAATTGAATAATTTGTGAAAACTATTATTGATTGAATGAGGTAGGAAAATTATTATTGAGCGATGATTAAGGACGACCAATTATATTATATTGTTTGATATTGTGAAAATAAATGTTTTGATACACTTTTGAACAATATTTATATGATTGTTTTTTTTAATTTATTTAATTGGTACTCTTTAATTAAATTTTCAATTTATTAACATAAATTAGTAAATTAATCCGATTAAATGTTCTTAATTAAATATAATACAATTAATTATTATTTATTTTAATTTGAGTAATTTTTATTATTGATAATAAATTTTTATTTTTTTTAGTAAATATGAGAGAATAAATTATTGAGCTAGAGAAATAATTTTAATGCTTATAGTGGCATGTAAAATAATTTATAAAAATAAAATTTATAATAATAAAAATTTAAAGAAATAAATTATTAGAAATGTTTTTAATAATAAAAATTGAAGAAAGAAAAATTATTATATGTATTGTGAGTTACATTTTCCATCATTTAAAATATAAGAGAAAAAAATATTATATTTTAAATAGTTAATTATTTAGTAAATTAGGGTTTTTTTCTAGTGATTTGATAATTTAACTCAAATTTATGTCTTGATTGGAGTTTTAAGTTTAAATCTTACACCAACAAATTAAAAGAGAATTAGCATGTATTTTACCTATAAATAATAAATAAATATATTGTGAAAAGTTTTTTTGGAATTTAGAGAATAAATCGAGATAGAGAATCACGTGACATCCTGTTGACAAAAAATGTAAAAGAGAGAAAAGATTAAAAAAAAATTAATTAATTAATGAACGTACATGAACACATAACAAAATTAACTATTTGAGGAACAACATTAAAAACACATAAAGTAATTTTTTCAAAACAAACAAACATAAAAAGAAATATTAAGATTTTAGAGATCTCACAAAAATAAAAACAATTTTCCAAAAGAGACTTTTTGACCATGTAAATTTAATTATTCATAACATTATGACTAGGGGTGGAACTAGGGATGACAACCATACCCGTCAGATAGACAATTATTCATCCTTAAACTCGATTTTTCGATTTTTATATTATTACCCTACCTGAACCGACGGGTATCTCTATCCTCGACGGGTAACTTATTATCCGAAAATATAAGTTTATACTTATTATTTTTAAATATACTAAATATTAAAAAAGAAATGAAAATATTACTTAATTGCATTGCATAATTATGTAGTAAAATTTTAAAAATATATATAACAAGTTATTACATATGGAATTTAACCAAAATTAGAGATTTTAGAAAAAGTTAACAAAAGTTAGAGAGAAGATGGAAAAAGTTAACAAAAACCTGAGAGACAGGGGAGAAAGTGGGGAGAAAGTTAAAAGATTTTTGAACTTGTGAAAAGTAAGAAGAGAGTAAAAAAATATTTTGTTATAAAGAAAATGAAAATTAATAATTATGGAAAGGATAAATTAAAATAATCTTGAAGTGAAGTATGTGTAGTATGTGTACAGTTAACATAAATAACATATTTATTTATGTAAAATTTTAAAAATCATTATAAACTTTAATATATATATATATATATATATATTAATATTAATATTTCGGGGTATTGGGTTCGGGTTGTGCGCATTTTCCATCCTCAAACCTAATCGGATAATCATTTTTACTCCTCATCTCCGACTTCAAACCCAATTTAAAATACTCGAGTCCGACCATTGGATACCCACGGGTATCGAGTATACAAGACTAACTATTATCCCTATGCAGAATTGGTTCGGGTAGGCTGAACTCCATCCAAAATTATTTTTTGTGGTACAAATGTGATACTACTAACTAATTTTTAAATTTTTTTTAATTTCATACATTATTATTTTTATCTAATTTAAAAAGACAAAACTTACATTCATTTACCCTCATTTTATTCATAATTTTCTCGTTATTGTTTTTCGCTCAGCCCAAAAATTTTTCAACCCCACCATAACTCGAATCCCTGAATTTCCCTCCGTAGTTACAACAATATTTTTTATTATTAATTAGAGCACTATTCAATAATAGATGATTCCAATAGAATTTCAAACCTAACTTTTGATAGAAATTGTCAAACAATGACACTCTGGAATGTGATTAATACTAAGTAGAAAAATGAGTTAATAAGTATAGATTTTGTGCTTGTGGATCAAGATGTAAGTAATGTTTGTTGTGTTTTGATGACATTTCTTGCTAACATGTTAATTGTTAAAATTTTGTTATTTATTTAAATGTGACCACATTTTTGTTTATTTTTAATGGGTGCAACCATTCACTATAGCATACACCACCAATATGTTAAGAGATTTAGGTATAGGACGCTTATACATGCTAGAAAATTTTTTAGTTGTCTTAGCCAGTTCGAACTATAAAATTGTTGAAAATAATTTAATTTTTTTTTCACGTAAGGGACAAAGATGCGATCGACATGTTGATGACATTATGGAAATATCGAAGTTTAGCTTAATTCAATTCTCAGACTATAAAAATGTAGTTGATAAATGCACTATAACAAAGGATTTGACAGGTTTGAGAATTTTTGGTCTAACTAAAAATATTTTTATATAATTTGATGACAGACTCTTTATCTTTGTGTTATGAAGTGGTTCTTACTTGGTTAAAAAATGTTGGAAATGAAACTATAAGTCATACTGGTGGTCATTTGTTGTCTAGATGAATCATTTGCTTACAATAGGAGAGTTATTAATATTGTTAAAATATATATATAAAAAATTGTATTGTATGATAATTTAATTAGATGTGTTATGTTTAATGTATGGACACTATATTAAATTAATAAGAAAACTAATATAATATTGTGATAATATTTTTAATTATAGTATTCTATATTACAACATTCCACCTTAAACTCAAGAGAAAAAAACTTAGACAACTTGAGGTTGAAAATGAGTTTCTAAATTATTGATGATATAATTTTTAGCTTGATGAACTCGTGAGTGTTGAGATTATCTAACGACGTGATAACAATGTATTGTCTAAAAATAATCCAACGAAGAAAGTAAAATCCAATGGGCATTTAATTATGTGTAATTTTTTTAAGGTGGCTTATTTAGCTATTTTTCACTTTTAAAATAAACTGAATATTTTAGCCTTTTATTTTTAATATATTTAAAATTAAGTATATAAAAATAAATGATTATAAATATGCGTTATCAAATATACTTATATTAAAATAATTCATATATTATATTAAGTGATAATTTAATTTATCAAACACTTTATTAATCTTTATTTTTTATGTTTTATTTTATGAAAAAATAAGTTACTTTAAATAAAAATATTGTGTAATTTTTTTAAAAGTATTTTTAATAATTAAAAAGTATAATTGAGGTGCTCAATATAGATTTATAAAATATTATATAGGATTTTGTGACATTATTAAATGAATGAAAATGGCCTATAAAGAAGGAGGAGGAGAAGTTAGATAATTAGACGATAATGGAGATGAGAAATTTGGTCTTCATCATCCTCTTGATTATCGATATTGTTTCTAGCAAGGGGAAATTATAAACCTTTATGATAAAAATTTATTAAGTTGATGAATTTAAATTAATTTAACTAATTGAATTACATAGTTGAGCATGGTTAAATTATTTGTAGAGGCTAGGCTTTGCTTGTCATGTCATAAAGCCATGGATTCCATGGGTTATGTCTAAGTGACCATAACAACAGCCATGTGTCTCAGCGCGAGTGTTTCACATACGACAATTGAGCTGGTTTTCTATCATAGAGAGGTTAATAACATGTGCAATCGTCTCCCGTGAAACACTCATTAAGACAGTTGTGGTCTTCCAATATATCCCATGGAATCCATGGCTCTATGACGTGCAAAGTGGAGTCTTTGCAACGTGCTCAACTCTATAACTCAATTAGTTCAATTAATATTGATTCTTAATAGGTTTATAATGTGCATTACCAGAAGCAAAATCGAAAATCAGGAGGAAGTAGAAGATGATTATAGGTCATTTTCATTTATTTAATAAAGCCATAAAATGGTATATAATATTTTATAAATCTATATTGACGACCTCAAATATTTTTATTTATCATTAAAAATTCTTAAAATCAAAATTAAATTATATTATATTATTTTATTTCATTTAAAGTAACTTATTTTTTTTATAGAATAAGCCAACATAAAAAAATAAAGATTAAAAAATTGTGTTATAACTTACTTAACTTATCAATTAATTATATATATATATATATATATATATAAAATAATGTTTAATTTGAATTTTCTTTGTTTCTCGGGTCGAGAGTTACATTTAATTTGGATATATATATGTGAGAGTAATTGAATATTTTAGTTGGATTGTGGGTTGATCTGTCCATAAATTTTAAACTGTTAAAATTAAAATTAAAAATGTTATAGGTATGTTTCGAACTTGTAACATAACAAAGTAGGTGCAATTCTTTAACCAAGTTTGATTGTCATGTGGTTTGTCAAGGGATAATATGTCGATAACAAATGAAAGTAGTTACAAAATATGAATTAAACATTTGATTGACCAAAGTATGAGGTCACGAAATTAAATGTCAATTGAGATTGGTGGTTTGTTTTCCTATGGATAAGAGACATATGAAATTGTGATTGGAATGCGGTTTGCCAAATGATAAGAGGTCGATTATGTACAGTTAAAATTGTCAATGATTTTTGACATCACAATGATGGCTAAAATAATTTAAGTATCTTAATTCGTTTTAATTTTTTTTATTGATTATTAGTTGGTCTTAAACTCTTTTAAGACCGAAATTAACTTTAAAATTTTGTACTAATGTTACAAGTTATAATTTATATTAAACAAAGAAATGTAGTTTTATTTTAAAATAAAATAATTATATGTTTATATACAAGTAATTATTATTATAAAGACTAATATATATATATATATATAAAATAACGATTAATTAAGAATATGTAGGTTTATTCACGCGCTTTATATAGACATTCACTATCTCCTAATTGGAAAGAATACAATGTTTATTCATGAGGTTGAGTCAATTTACTAATTTTATCTATCACTTAAAAATCAGTTCTATTTATCTAGGATCTTGTAGATTGTGTCGTATTTTTTGAAACGAAATAAAAAAATTACCAGACTTTAGGTTTTTAACATGTCATCGTCACCCACCATAGTTTTCTTTGTATTTTTAATTTTATGCAGGTGGACATCATCCTTTTGTTTTTTTATGCGAAATGATAAACTCAACGAAAGATTACACGAAAGTAAGTCCATTAATTCGACGTGGCCTGCCAAGTTGTCCCCACGTCTCGAAAGCACTCATTTTGGGTCCCGAAACCACTCATTTCAAGATAATTTTTTTTTGTCTCGAAAGGGCAATTTCGAGACATTATGAAGCCATTTCGGGACCTGAAATAAGCGTTTCGGGATATTTTGAAAATTTTCTCTCTCCTACCCACATGTTATATCACATTCGTGAACTTATTTTCGTTGAATTTTGGGTTGATTTTATTATTTTTCTTATTATTTTATATAGGTGGAATCTATATTTTATTTCATTTTCATTGACACACAGATCTATCTTATAGCTTCATATATGAACTACATAAATATTCTTATTCTAAATCTTCCTGACAAAAACATTTAAGTAATGAATCATCATATGACTGACATGTTATTAGGATCTTCTTCATAGCCACCTCAGTTCAGTTTATTATCTTGCTTCTGTACACAGCTCCATAACCGCCTTCCTCGATAATATTCTTGGCGGAGAATCAATTGTGGAGAGATGAAGGCCTCTTAGAGTAAACTAATGACCCCATCTAAGTTGAGAGATTTTAGAAAATCCAATCAATAGAGAAGGCATTGAATGTCCATAAGACTGTGAAGAAGACTGCTTCATTATCGTCCCCGAATCGCCACCACCATCTTCTCCATCGACTGAGAACTGAAATGTTGTGTCCCACATCATGCATCGTGTTACATTTGATATTATTTCTTTTAGTTTTCTTTTATTAATATTTTACCATTGTAAGGACACTATATAATGTTAGACTAATTTCATTAGAAGTAGGTTGATATTTTGTACAAAAGTACTTTATAGTTTCTCTTTAATTACATGTTTGCGGGGAGTTTTTCTATCTCCCTTTGTCTATCTATTTCGATCTTTTATCTTCTCTTCTTCCTCAATCTTGTCTATCTTCTTTCTCTCTAGTTATATTCATAACGAGACACTACACTTGGTATCAGAGCATCTTTGTTACTAATGACGATTAAAAGATCAATAAGTTCAGAAGAGGTGGGGGATAAAATTCTGAATCGTCTGGAGGCACTTGAAAGAGATCACCAAGATTTGAAAAAAAAAGATGTTTATGATAATTCTCAAAGATTCAAGGAAACTGAAAAGGAGCAATTGAAACCATCTTCGGATCTTCTTGAAATCTCGAAGAACATGGTGAATATTAACAAAACAATGGAACTCTTGTTGAAGCAAATGTCAGATGGATTTTCTCATTAAGATGACAATGAAGGTCCAAGAACGCATTTACAGGATGAAGGGGTGCAAAAAGAAATCATATTTCAAGTGGATAACTCTTCTTGAATTTTTCCAGGACCACCCTTACAAGAAACTTCCTCGGGGCAGCCTAACCGAACCTAAGGTTGGTCATTAGCAAAGCAGTCCAAAAGACGGTAGTAATCCATGGTGTTGGATAACTAAGATTACGAGATTCTTTGAAAATCTTTCACATAAAAGATGATGACAATGTGGGTTATGCAGCTTATTATTTGGAGGGATCACCGGATATTTGGTTGACAAATTATTCGGTAGAAGGAGGGATAATATCATGGATTGAATTCTTGGAGGCAATCTTGAAACATTTCAAGAAAAAGAACATTGAGACGTGATTGTGGAATTTAATCAAATTCGTCAGGAAGGTGAACTAAAAAACTACATTTTGAAATGAATGGAGTTAAGAGCCCTTTCGGCGAGATACATGACGCCACAAACAAATGATTAATATACTCGCAGTTTCTTGGGAGGATTGAATGTTGAAATTAAAATGGTGATTAATTTGTTACAACCTACTCACCTACTTCTCTAGATCAAGCTATTAAACTCACAAGAATTCAAGAACAAAATTTAGAGGATACTAACAAAAAGGTGAAACTTAATGTGTTCCGACAAATCTGTAAATACGTTGCCAAAAGGGTTCAATGGTATGCCACCACAGGTGGTCATTCTACCAAGCCAGAAGGGAGAAAGGACTATGTTACAAGTGTGGGGATAAATATACAAAAGATCGTAAATCAAAGTTCCACAAATATGTTTATTAGAAGGCGATAATTAAGAGATGCAATCAATATTTGCATCTATGGAGTAAGATGAGCAAATTTGGGTCGAAACTTAAAATAGAACTTTAAAATGATGGGAATGTTGTATCCCACGTCATGTATCAGGTACATTTAATATTATTTTCTTTGGTCGTCTTTTATTACTATTTTATCATTGTAACGAGACTATATAACATTAGACTAGTTTAATTATGAGTATCTTGATATTTTGTACTAATGTACTTTCTAGTTTCTCTTTAATGGTATTCTTTTTATCTCCTTTATCTATCTATTTTGATCTTTTATTTTCTCTTCTCCCTCAATCTTGTCTATCTTCTTTCTCTCTAGTTACATTTATAACGAGAAACTACATGAAACCTTCAATTAATGAACTGCATTAGCTTACATTATCAGCACCATCAATTGATTTGCTATTAAGAACCAACATCTTCTCTGAGCTTCTCTCGTTCCATTTATCGTGATTTACAAAGATTAAACGTTCAGGAATTCTAACCCTATAAATATCGATTTCATTGGACACGTCTGGTATCTGGATAATAGAGAAATTATCCAACCCTGAACATAACATATATAAAGGGATAAGAGACAAACATAAACATTATGAATACTCCAACGCATATTCATATTATCACCCATAGCTTTAAACAAAAAAAAAACCACGTGTCTTCTTCAAAAGTTCTAAATCTAGGTTTTTAGATGACATTTTAATTAATCAAACTCAATACCTTTCAAAGCACAATCTTTCGGCGACATAATTCGGAACAAAGTCACTTGTGAATCCATTCAATATATCAATCCATGATCAAATCCAGTTCATATTAACCTGATCAAAATAAAAATACTTATGATTAAAAGTGAGGAACATGTATTACTCAACCCATATTCAACCCAAATTAAATTTATCCAACCCATAACCCAACTTATATTATTTACTAATATGGGTTATTATTTTATTTTTTCATTTAATATGTATTTAACATATTTTTATCCATTTAACACGTTTTTGACATGTTTAATACGTTTTCACATTTTCACGTTTTTGGCACGTTTTGACACGTTCAACACGTTTAACACATTTTTCACATTTTTGACACGTTTAATACGTTTTCACACGTTTAACACGTTTTTTACATATTTGACACGATTTTGACACATTTAACACGTTTTTGTCACATTTAACACATTTTTGACACGTTGAACACGTTTTTCATGTTTTTGGCATGTTTAACATTTTAACACGTTTAACACGTTTTTGATACGTTTTTCACGATTATGACATATTTAACACATTTTGACATAGTTTTCACATTTTTCGCACGTTTAATACGTTTAACATATTTTTCACGTTTTTCACATTCTTGACATGTTTAACACGTTTTTAACATGTTTAACACATATTCACATGTTTTTCATATTTTGGCACATTTAACACGTTTTGACAGGTTTAACACATTTTCCACGTTTTTGGCATGTTTTGACACGTTTAACACGTTTTTGACACGTTTAACATGGTTCTCACATTTTTGACACGTTTAATATGTTTGTCACATGATTAATGTGTCAAACGTGAAAAATGTGTTAAACATGCCAAAAACGTGTTAAACATGCTAAAAATGTGCTAAATGTGACAAAAAACTTGTGAAAACTTGTTAACGTGCAAAAAACATGTTAAACATGTCAAAAATATGTTAAATGTCAAAAACGTGTTAAACATGTCAAAATGTGAAAACGTGTTAAATGTACCAAAACATGTTAAATGTGTTAAATGAGTAAAAAAAACGTGTTCAAAATGTCGAAAACGTGTTAATGTATGAAAAACGTGTCAAATATGTCAAAAACGTGTTAAACATGCCAAAAACATGAAAAAATATGTTAAACGTGTGAAAATGCGTTAAACATATCAAAAACGTGTTAAATGTGTTAAACATATCAAAAACGTGTTAAACATATCAAAAACGTATTAAACGTGCCAAAAACGTGAAAATCATGTTAAACTTATCAAAAACGTATTAACGTGTTAAATATGTCAAAAACGTGTTAAATTAGTACTAAACAATTTGAACTTTATTTGAATCCATTCGAAACGATGTTTCAACTGAAGATTTATAGCCCAATCCCTTCACGCTAACTGCAATAATCAATAGTTTATGTAATTGCAAGGTTTAGAGAGGGCTAAAAAAATGATTATGGTTAAGGGGATAGATGAATCAGATGTAATTGAGTTGAATATTGTAATATGTAATATCCTCATTCATGACTTTGCAAAAGAAAAAAACCTTGAAGACTATGAGATAAAGAACAATTTAGATAGAAATAGACTAAATCTAAAACCCAATATTGTGACATATTGTACACTAATATTCGGTTTATGCCAAAAAAAAAAAAAAAAAAACTACTGATGGAAGTGTTAATAATTAAGATATTGGTACTAGATCTCATTTGTAAGATTGATGATTATTTTACAATTTATAAAATTAAATATTTTAAATATAAATATATATATATATAAATTTATTTAAAAATTATCTTGTCATATATTTAAATATAAATAAATTATTCTCATTTAATTATTTGTCTCCCTTTTATATTAATATATTTTTCTCTTTCCATACTTATTAAATTAATATTTAAATATTTATTAGATACACTATTATTTTATTTATTTTTAATTTAACTTTTTTAATATTATATTTTTCTTATTATATTTTTTTATAAATAATTATATATATATACTTTATTTTTATTAATTATTATATAATATATAATTATATATTAAATTTTAAAAATATTTTCACATCTTTTTTTTTTAACTAAATTGTCCAAATAATGTATTAAAAAATAATAATTTTTATACATTCTCTACATATTTATTATTTATATAATTAATTAATTTTTGTATTTAATGATTTGTTATTCAATAACAATATTGGTCCAATATATATATATATTCATAAATCACAAATGGTCAAATGATTAAAATATTCACATGTCAAACTCGATATTAAGGTTCGAGTCCCAACTCATAATACTAAGTTATTTTTTTGGGGAAAACAGTTAAAACCATTTCAGTAAAATCTCAAAAGCAAGAAGGTCAAAAATCAAATCTAGACAAACCCTAGCTATGATTAAGGATGACAATCAAAAGACCCTAAAAAAATCGATTAGTATCATTCATACATTCTAAATCAATTGAGATTACAAATTGAAAAGACTACGTTCAAACCTAATCATCCCAGCCTGAGATTTTCGCATGCCATCTATCTTCAGAGAGGCCTTCTTCCCCTTCCTCTACCTCTTCCTACTAAGTTATTTATTACACATAGTTAGACAATGTGGTTATCATTACACATATCTTTTCAATTACTTCTATAAATATCATATGGTTACTCTTATAAAGATCATAATGTATTCCTATATTTTTAGCTACTCTTATAAATATCAACATCTATTACACATATTTAGAGACTATAGTTATCATTCAAATATGTGATATATATTTTTAGTTACTCCTATAAAAATGGTCCAAAGATATGAACTTACTCAGTAAACCGAAAGAATTGATCCAAATTTGGTTCAAACTAAGGAATATTCTAGCTTATATGTATAAAACAGAAGTACTTAGCCATTTTATTAGTCTATTGGAAAACTATTGTATATGAACCCAATAATGGAGGAAAGTGAACACTGACATATTCTAAGATAAATATTGAAGTGAATCATAGAAGCACTTTACCATCAAAGATGATAGTAGTTAACAAAAGAGGCAAATCCACACACATAGATATTACGTATGAATGGAGGTCAAACATATGTGTGTTCTACAAGTAATAAATGTTCAGAAGCAATTGAAAAACAATAGAAAAAACTAAAAGTTCAGAGAAGAATGTGAAAGCTGAAACTAAAGAATTAGAAAATCATATTGATGAAGCTAAAGATGGAGAGGATGAAGAATCAAATGAAAGAAAATATGAAGAATTAGAGAAAGAAGAAGAATAATCAAAAGATGAAAAAGAATAAGAATTAGGTGAAGGAAAAAGGGGGAAATTGGGGAATAAAAGTAGATGAAAATTATAGGAAGAAAGTGAAGAGAAAACTTTGAAAGTAGACCAAAGCAAATCAGATAATGACACAAATGAATGTGCAGGTAAATATGAAATTCCTAAAATATTAAAACAAAATTCATTTTATCAGATTATTAATGGCTCCTCTAAAGAGAAACTAATCCAAGAGAATAAGGTTAATGCTTGTCGAAATTTTTAAACTAGTTCTGTAAATTCTATTAATGAATGGAAATTAGAATGTGGGTAATAAAATCAAATTCACATGAAATTCAAACGTGAATTAAAGGGTGAAATTTAATCCAAATGTATAATTTGAATCAATTAATTAATTGATCTAAAATTCCTTGATGATCAATATATATATATATATATATATATATATATATATATATATATATATATATATATATATATATAATGATGCTTAAATTTTAAAGTGTCCGGATTGGCGAATCGAGAGCTGTGGTTAATTTGGATATATATGTGAGAGTAAATTGATATTTGGGTCGGATTGTGGGTTGACCCGTTCATAAACATAAAACGGTTAAAAATAAAATTAAAAATGCTATAAGTGTGGTTCAAACTTGCAACCTAACAAAAACAAGTAAAACTTTTTAACCAACTAGGCTAATACCACTTTATATTTTAAATTCAACACCAAATTTGATAAACGCGGGACATTTTAAAAATATAAATTCAACTTTTTAACTAGTTAATCTCTCTTTATATATATATATATAATGATGCTTAATTTTTAAAGTGTCCGGATTGCCGGGTCGAGAGTTGTGGTTAATTTGGATATATATGTGAGAGTAAATGGATAATTGGGTCGGATTGTGCGTTGACCCGCCCATAAACTTAAAATGTTTAAAAATAAAATTAAAATTTCTATATGTATGGTTTGAACTTGGAACCTATCAAAACAAGTACAACTTTTAACCAACTAGGGTAATAACACTTTATATTTTAAATTAAACACCAAATTTTATGAACGCGGGACATTTTAAGAATATAAGTTCAACTTTTTAAATAACTAATATATATATATATATATATAATAATGCTTAATTTTTAAAATGTCCGGATTGCCGGGTCGAGAATTGTGGTTAATTTGGATATATATGTGAGAGTAAATGGATACTTGGGTCGGATTGTAGGTTGACCCGCCCATAAACTTAAAACGGTTAAAAATAAAATTAAAAATGCTATAGGTATGGTTCAAACTTACAACCTAATAAAACAAGTATAACTCTTTAACCAACTAGGCTAATAACACTTTATATTTTAAATTCAACACCCACTAGTAAAAATTGATCTTTTAACGCCCGGATATTCGTCCGTAATTTATATTATTTCGGTCGGTATTAATCAGTACTATCCGGTTAAATTACGGACGTTCACAGATGATAGAACATGCGTCGTTATTGAAAAAGAATCAATAACGTCCAAATTTCATTCGGACGTTATTACTCAATAAAGGCCAATTTTTCTGTCGTCGTTATTAAACAATAAAGGCCGAATTTTCTTCAGACGTTATTGATAAATACAGTCTGTTTTCATACTGATGTTATTGATCAATAAAGTCTGTTTTCCTACTAACGTTATTGATCAATAAAGTCCATTTTCCTACGAACATTATTGATCAATAAAGTCTGTTTTTCTACCAACGTTATTGATCAATAAAGTCCATTTTTCTACGAACGTTATTGATCAATAAAATCCGTTTTCTTACGGACGTTATTGATTATACTAAAAAACGTTTTTAATCTAGAAACCTGACATTTTAAATTAAAACCTATTATATTCAAATTAAACTATATTATATATAACACAAAACATATACATGTTCCAACAATCTATTCAAAAATATATATGTTCCAAAACATGAATAGACATTTACAAATTTTTAACCTATAAAGACATATAGTTACTTAATTTTTTCAAATTTTCAAAACATGATTAAACATATATATGTTTCTTCATTTCTTCAATCTTCATATATCCAAAAATCTGCAACAATCACATGAAAATGAAAATTAGGCATTTCAAAACTGTAGAAAGCAAAACCAACATAAGTAAAATACTTTTTATAAAAAAACAATAGAACCACGTTTTCATTGAAACAACAATCTTATTAACTGTTTTTGCAAATTCTAAATTACTACAACTAATAGAAATCTTAGTTGATTGTTAGAAGAAGAAAAAACCAGTAAAACCACAAATCTCATTAAACTGAGTCTATCCATAAAATAGATTAATTAAACTGACATTAAAGAAGACATAAGCACAACAATACCACAACCCTAATCATGATAAGAACAAAATGAATTGTTGATTTTAAAGAAATGACCTAATTAGTTGATCATGTAGAAAATATAACAATTGTTGATTTTAAAGTAATCTCTTATTAAACGTTTCACAAGAGAAGTGGAAAGACTTGTTAATCTTTATCTTCTTCATCTTCTTCTTCATTAGCTGTATTTAATGAGACTAAAATTAATAAAAAAAAATCATATTAACATAAACAATTAATCAAAATATTTTTAAACCTATTTTAAAAGGCGACGTAGTAGGTGGTACTTGTGCATGGGGTGGCATCGACGAAGATTGAATTCCTAAGTATCATGCCATCATAGCTTGCATTATTTTTTCCGTTTCAACACGCTCAGCTAATATTCTAGCATCAATAGCTTCCCTTTCTGCTAATCGTTTTGCTTCATTAGTCTCCTTTTCCTCTATTAACTTTTTTTTAATTTCTTCCAAATAACTTTGTACTTGCTCATGATTATTTGTTAATTTATCTACTACGGCTCTTAAAGAAGCGTTCTCTTGTCGAAGAGCTCTCTTTGATTGATCACCTCTAAATTGTGAAGTCGACACTCATGTTCCCATCCCAATGACAGTTCCATGATTTTGAGGGTCAAACACTTGTTCCACCATATCCAAATCAGAGATGGGATGATTTTCTTGTCTAACTTCATGCATCTTATCCTATTTATATTAATTTAATTATAACATAAACAAAATATCATAAAAATGAATAAAAAATTAGAAATACTTACCGACTGTGATTGTACATCGGGATCAATAGATTTGTCCTTCCTTGTATGAGTCTCAATAAAGACGTCCTTGTAATATGGACATTTCCCATCCCATATTTCCTAAATATATTCAATGAAACACATTCAGTATATGTTTATTTAAAAAAAATTATAAAGTAATTAAGCTAGTTACACACATACCATTTCCCGCCCCACTTGAGAAAATGACTTGCTTCCGGTGCGGTGAACATATTTGTGTTTCTTTCTATTAGTTTTATTGGTAGAGCTTGTTTTCTACACTTATAAAAACAATTTAAAATTATTTATCACATAAAAATATTTATCTTAAATTAGTAATTACCTTATATTTATCGGTGAGAAAGTAGTGGTGAAGCAACCATTCCCAATCCTCTTGGGTCATTTCCTTTGGATTGCTAGTTTTAACTTTATTCATGTCACCTTTGTGCACATCGATACAATGTCTATTAATATCGGCTCTCCACCTATTCCAAAAATGTTGCATGTGTCATAACGTGGCATCGCGATAATCTTGAATATTAGTAGCATCGAACTTATCGTGAAAAATTTAAAATGTTTTGATAAGAAGATATTATTTAGAAATATTTTTAAAGAAAATTTAACTCACTGTCACATGTTGCCACAAATTATCCAATTCAGATGGAACTAACAAGTTCCATTTCAGCATGCGATGTTTGACTGCAAAATTATCGCGCACAATAGACCCCAAGTGACGAGCCCAATTCTACCTATTTTCACAAAATGGTTTTTTATCCACCAAATTTATGACGACAGTGGCCTTATCTCCATTTTGTCATTTTTGACAATGCAAAATTTTTATTACTTCATCTCCTTCTTTTGGTACCTTGATATGTCGTTGATTCAGCGTCCAGTAGTGAATGTGGCATATCATTTACAAGTATGACATCTTGGGTAGATGTGGAATCATTTGCAATTATTTCATTCGAGTGAGGTATGACATCATGTGTATTTGTGACATCTTGTGAAAATATACTTCTAGATGCATCTCTTTTCTTTCGTATTTTTGCTGGTTTGACATTTAAGCTACCTGGAGGAAGGTTGTTCTTATCTTTTCCAGTCATGATTTCTAAAATTAAACAAATAATATTATTAGCATAGCAAATAATAACAACATTATGAGTAGAATAAACTCTAAACATATTATTAGTACAATAAACAATACCCATTTGATGATATCAAGTATATGAATATCGAGGATTTGTCTTAATCGCAATTTGCCAACCTCGTTTAGAGACATTATCTCTTATAAAAAATACTTATTTTGCTTGAGTGACTAATATAAAAGGATCTGTCTTTTGAGTTGTCAATAATCGGTTACAATTTATGCTAACAAAACCATATTTATCAACTTTAATTCCACTTTATCCAGAATGCACGTCAAACCACTTGCACTTAAAAAGTACTATCCGTCTTCCATTATGATATTGCATTTAAATAATTTTTGTTAACACTCCATAGTAGTCCATATTTTCCAGGTCATTATTGCCAACCAATATTTTCATAATTTTTGGAAGATAATTTTATCAAAAAAAAATACCTGGGATAAACAAATTTTATTTTGTATTAAAAGCCACAATACCTTTTTTTTCTTACGAATTAGTCGTTAAAATTAGGATGTCATATTCATTACTAAATTATTTGTCTTCATAAAAAAGTAAAATAATTTTAATATTAAAAAAATATAATATATTAATTGTGAGAATTTAAATGAATAAAAGATTATTTTAACCTTATTTTATGAATTCTTTTTAAATTAGGTGTGATTATGTATTATATTATTTTTTTGATAAATTTAAATTAAATTCTAAGATTTGGGTTATAATTCATTAAAAATTTACAAATATAAGGATTGAATATATATTGAGTTTGTTAAATAGGTTTATAAATTAACTTTAAAATAATTAATAAAATAAAAGTAATTACAAATTACCAAAATATATATATATATATATATATATATATAATTTGAAACAAATTATTAAAAAAAAAATCATGTTGTTAGGTAAATTTTTATTATACCTTTAGCTTATTATTTAAAATGTTCACTCCAACCAGCATTTATTTAGTTAGACGAGGTCTTTATACGTCCTAACATATATTTACATAATATACCAATTAAAAATTGGATTAATAAATGTAAAATGTTGATTGATAAGATTTCAAGTGACTTCAATGATTATGATTTATCTCTCTACTTAATCGAGGAAACATGATTTTTCTATTCCTCTATGCTACCAAAAATGCTCTGCCTCTAAGATCTCTTCGGTCCGTAGATTTTCGTTCTTTCTTTTTTTATATTAATTTAAAATCAATTTTTTTATTCGACAATATAACTTTTTTTTTCTTTCTATCGTTGTTTTTATTTTGATTATATCTTTTATTTACATTTAAATTAAAAAACAGAAATTTGCTAGGTATACCCAATAGTTTTATTTTATATGTATTATAAAATAGTATAAATTCTGTTTTATACTATATGAGCAAGTATATGAGCATTTCGGACACGAACTATCTTCTATGTAGAGGAAATGAAGAAACCATAGATCACCTATTCGGGAGCTGCTGTATTATTTTAGAACTTTGGGACAGATTCTATAAAAGCATGGAGCTGATCAGTTTTCCGAGCGAATGGATTGAAATAAAAAATGAAGCACTACTCAAAGCCAAGGGAAATAGATTTGCAACAAGCGTGTTCAAGTGCGGCTTTGGAGCAGTGGTGTATAACATTTGGCAAGAACGGAATGCAAGGGTATTTGACAGAACCTGTAGGAGCGTTGAAGAGTTATGGAAAGATATTGTATCGGATTGCAGCGCCCTCGCGGGAACGTGGACAAGAATTCCAAGCACGGAGCAAAACTGGAATATCTGTAGGAACTGAAATTTACCGTATTTTAAATTCACTACAATTGAAAGCATTGTAATCAGATAATTCATTTACGTTTTTAGATTTTTAGCTTTTACTCAGAATGTTACGACTTCAAAATAATTATATGCCTGTCTAGAATAATCTCTTAAACTCGTGGTTTTTTTTTCCTATTTTTGGGAATTTTTTATGAAATGACGCTATGTCGTTTTTTAAAAAAAAATAGTATAAATTCAGGGAAAAATTAAAGTTTGAAATTTAATATGAAATTTTTTAGTATTTTTTTATTTATTCCCATCCAATTATAATATATTTTTTTTAATTGGTGAATTGATTTTTGAATAATCATAAGAAAAAAAAAGTGTTTTTATCAAACTTTTTAATTATTTGATCATTTTAGGCCAAATTTTAGTATTTTCAAGAATTAATTTGGATATATTAACTTAGTCTATAAACCTCCTACATTTAAATTTGCAAAACTTTTTTGACTAGCTATATCCTAAATAAAAAAAAGTTCATACTTACGTTTAATTATTCATCTTATTATTATTTTTATTTTTATTTAGTATATACTCTCAATAAATATATATATATATATATATATATATATTTATATATATATATATATAATATGGTAATAATATTTAATAATTACAATTATATATTGTTAGATATTTAAATATAATATTTTTTATTAACTTAATTTTAAATATTAATAAATGATTTAAAATAAAAAATAATATATTTTAAAATAAATTATAATAATATATTATGTTTTAAAATAAATTATAATAATATATTATGTTTTATAATTTTTTTATTAATATGTAATTTTAAATTTTAGTTATAATAAATAAATATAAAATATACTTATTAAACAAAAGAGTATATTTAAAATCATTAAATAAATTAAAAAATTACATTTAAAAATTTGATCAGATTTTTAAAAATTAGAAAATTAATTTTAAATATATAAAAATTAATCATATATAAACTAATTATAAAATAAAATGAGTATATATATATATATATATATATATATATATATATATATATATATATATATATTAAGTTAATAAATTATAATTTAATATATAAATTAAAAAATATTAGTATATATTTTAATTTTTTTATTTAATATTTAATATATAATATTATATAATTTAAATATAATTCCAATTATTAACTAATATATTTAATATACTATCAATGTTTTGTTTCAGATATTATTTTCAAATATTATCAAACTAATTCAATTCAAATATTATCCTAAAAACTTTGTGTAATTTAATTTTCTGTCTCCGATTTTAAGATTTATTTAAGAAAAAAACATTTTAGAAACATTTGTTTTTGTTGTCATTATATATCTTGTGTCTAGATGACACTCTAAATAAGATAATATTTAATTAAACATATATTAATATTTTTCAAAAACTCACAAAGAATTAAATATATTAAGAGTTTGTTTTATCTTAATTTTGTGTTCCATAATTTTAACTCAAAAGTTATATAGAATATTTTATATATTTTGAACAATAACATCACTTCATTTATCAATTAAATTAAAAAATATTTTTTTTTAATTATTTTTATAAAATTTAAATTTAAAAGAGCATTATAATCAATTAAAAATTTAAATAATTTACTTTTTCATTAAATAATATTAAAAAATAATAGTGAATGTCCCTAAATAATCAACATCAAACAAGCCCTAATAATTTGATCTAATTGTCATCAACCAGTTCAAAAGTAATAAATCAACCTATTAATATAATCCTAATTTATTTGGTACCTAATCTAAACTAGATTTCTTGTAAAAAGTGTTACAAAATTAAATTAAGGAGGATCTTGATTCATTTTATTGTCGATCAAGTTATTTTATGCTTATGTGTCATCTTACTTATATTAGTACTAGTATGTACGTATGTGCAAATCTTACTTATGTGGAGTTGAATCTAATATCTTAAATTGAATTTTATATTTGATTCTTCTCTTGATGTAGTTACATAATGTTTTTAGGACATGGCCTATGTGCTTACATACAAACACTTAAATAAAGGGAACGGATATTAAAAAGACTAGAAATTAATTAAAGTTGATGAAACAAGGACACAAGTTAATAAGAACACCAACATCATTAATATCTTAAAAAAATATTATTAATAGGAATGAAGATAATTATTGAAAGAGTATCGATCCATTCGCAGTTTCTCAATTACCAATTATCGCTAGGAACAGGAATAGGAATAGGATTAGAAGGAATATAAGGAGCAGGAGGACGACGAAAAGGAGGAGGAGGACGAATAGGAACACGAGATCTGCCGGAGAGTGTGCAGTAGCAGCGGCGTTGGTGGAAGTTGCCTCTGCAAAAGCCGCCAGAGTAACCCTCGAGGACACACGCCTGATTGCAGTTACTGTGGCTTAGACATATCCCCTGGAATGTTCTGCTCGGCCACGTAAGACCGATATCATTATCAGATGACTTAACCCCGATCAACTCTGTAATTTAATTAGTTCAATTAATATACATAGCTAATAAATTTAAATCACAGAGAAATTTTTAATTGTGCCTAACCAGAAGCACCATAAGAAAAACCGATAATCAGGAAGAAGACCAAAGTTTTCATCTTCATTGTCGTTCTAATTATTTAACGCTTATCTTGTTATGCTTCTTTTTATAGGCCATTTTTATTCATTTAATAATGCCACGGAATCCTTTATAATATTTTTATAAATCTATATTATATTAAGGGACCTCGATTTTGTTTTTTTTTATCATTAAAAATACTCAACCATTTCATCATACTTTTTTTTGAAATTATTTATTGCATCAAAAAATAAAATACATTACTTTATTTAAATTAACTTATTATTTCAAAAACAAACCAATATAAAAATATTATTGAGATATTGGTATAACTTGACTTCTCACTTAATTTAATATATAAAATACTCAGTATATTTAATTTAATGTCAACATAATCAAAACAATTAAATAAAAATTTAGGTGTTAAATAATATAACATATTTGTAATAATTAAAATTGTAATGATGAAGATCGAATCTTGTAATTTTTTTTAGGGAATCTGTATTGACGAGTGATGAAGTAGAGCAAGTCGAACAAATCAATTAAACGGTGTCGGAAGAATATTTACAAAATATCATGAGCGATGATAACTGACCACCTAATCTATATATGGTCAAAAAAAATGAGAAACCCGTAGAAATAATGGGAGTAGACTTGTAATAGGGCATCCGACTAAAAATTTTATTTGGTGACTCTTTATTGAAAAAATGAAGAAAAAAATTCTTTAAATCCGATAACTTTATTTCCTTTACTGCTAAAGAGGGACAACCACGAACTCAATAAATCATAACTAATACAATCAGAGGATATGACCAACCAACAATCCACTGAATATTGAAAGAAGGGTTCGGATCACAAAAATTCTGAATAAAAAATTCTATCCAACAAAATAAGATGTCACAATTAATAAAATAAAACACCAAACTCAAATCTGAGTGGTGAAAAGAAAAATAAGAAACCTTCAATACTAAACAAAAGTTTAAATCTGAGTGGTGGAAAGAAAAATAAGAAACCTTCCATACTAAATAAAAGTTATTAAAAAAGAGAAAGAGTGAATATTTAACTTCTCTAAAAACATTTTTAAAAAAAGTTTATATATGAACTACATCTCTTATATATATATATATATTAAACTAATATATTAATAATTTATTATACAAATTAAAAAAATATTATTTTTTATTTTAATTATTTTTTATTTAATATATCAAATTTTATAATTTAATATATTAAAATTATTAATTAATATATAGATGTATAATAGTCTTTATAAATCTTTTCACATATTAGTTTCAAATATTTTCTAATCAAATCAAATATTGAGTACTAAAAAATCAAATATTTTGTTTAGTTAATTAAATTTTTTGTATTGAGATATTTAAATTATAAAATACTTAGAATGTAGTGTTTATCTTAATATTCATTCAATCAATGTCTAAAGACATGCTTGTGTATAATTAAGGAATCTTCAATTATCTCAATCAATTCCTCTGTAAATTGGGAGAGGATCGATCAATTTACTCCTCTCTATCAATGTTTACTTTCTTTCCCATAATTAAAATTACATAATATTATATATTCTTATAATTAAAATAATAATTATCTTATTTATTAAAAGAAATTATTTTAATTATTAAATAATATTAAGTAATTATTTAAAATAAAATATTATTAATAATAATTTTAATAAGATAATTATTTTTTATTAATAATTACAATAAATTATAATAATATAGTAGTTTTTATATAATTGGTTTTAAATATTATATATTAAAAATAAATTTATAAAAAATTAATTAAAATGAAAATATAAAACTTAAAAAAATAGTTTTATATTAATAAATTATTAAAAATTTAAATATGAATTATTTTAATTAAATGTATACCATGTTATATTAATTAAATTTTATAATTAACATAAATGTGTTTCATCCACTATTAATATATATAATATTTGAAAATTTATATTTTAAATTGTTTTTTGATAGATAATTTTTTATTTCTAACATATATATATATATTTATATTTTTGTAATCTATTGGAATATCTTATAATACATTGTAAAAAGTTTGAACCATTCAATTTTTTTTGTTTAAAGTTTTTTTTTGGAAAAAATATAATTAGTATGATAATTGATATTAAGTCATTAGTAAAAACTGACCTTTACCGATAGAGTTTACCGAGAGTTTTAGAAAACTCTCGGTAATGGTTCCGAGAGAAAAGAAATATTTCGTTATTAAAAATATATTCTAAGAGGTGTGTAAAACCTTTGGTGATACAAATTTTTACCGAAAATTTTTGTTATAACCCTCGGTTTTAACTCCCCTCAAAAATAGAAAATAATTCCAAGTGTTGGTAATGGAGTAATTGCGAAGGTTATTCAAAGAACCCTTGGTTTTAACTTTCCCCAAATTGGTAATTGCAAAGGTTTTCTAATAAACCTTCAATTTTGAGTCTTTTCAAAAAAACTAAAAATAATTCTAAGTGTTAAGAATGGGTTAATTGCGAAAGTGTTTTAATAAACCTTCGGTTTTGACCCACTCCCAAAAAAATCGAAAATAATTCTAAGTGTTGGGAAGGGGTAATTGTGAAGGTTTATTGGAAAACCTTCGGTTTTGACCTTTTCCAAAAAAAAACTAAAATAATTTTAAGTGTTGGGAATGGGTAATTGCGAAGGTTTATTGGAAACCTTCAGTTTTGACCCTTCCCAAAAAAGCCGAAAATAATTCTAAAGGTAATTGCGAAGGTTTATTGGAAAACCATCGGTTTTTACTCTTCCTAAAAGGTAATTGATTTTGCTTTCGGTATTCATTCACTCTTTTATTTTATTTTTCGCTATTTTGTTTGTCTAATCTCTTAAGAACATCAAGTGTGTGTTATTTTTTAAGAATAAAGATTGTGTTTAATGTTATAAATTTATATGATTGTGTTTAATTATATTAAGAAGTGTATATGTATGTTTGTGTTTGATGATAATAAGGTTGTGTATAAAGTTTGATTGTAATGATGTATTGGGATTGTGTAATGTTTGAAGGATATAAAATGTGTTAAATTAATGTTGTTCAAGATATTATAAAGTGAAAAACCAATTAATTTAACAATTTATGAGGTGGTAGTACCGGAAGATATACCATTAACTTTCGGTATTATGCCTTTATACCGCAAGATGTTTATAAAGCTTTTGGTATTACTATATCAAATTTACTTGGTTTTTCACTTTCTAATATAAACTCCTAACTAAGGTAATCAAGTGTGTATTATTTTTTTTAAAAATAAGGATTGTGTTTAATGTTATAAATGTATATGATTGTGTTTGATTATATAAAAAAGTGTATATGTATGTTTGTGTTCGATGATAATAAGGTTATGTGTAAAGTTTGATTGTAATGATGTATTGAGATTGTGTAATGTTTTAAGGATATCAAATGTGTTAAATTAATATTGTTCAATGTTATTAGAAAGTGAAAAACCAATTAATTTAACAATTTATAAAGTGGTAATACCGAAAGATATACCATTAACTTTCGGTAATAATATTCAAAATCGAGAGTTATACACAAATCTCTCGGTTTAATCTATTTAAAATTATTTGTGTCATATGTCAAAACTGAGAGATTTAAACATATCTCTCAGAATATAAAATGATCAAAATCGAGATATATATCTAACTCTCTCGAAATTAAGTTATTGTGAGGAAAACCGAGAGTTATATGAAAACTCTCGAAATTAAGTAATTGATCAAAACAGAGAGTTTTCATATAACTCTTACAATTAACCTGTTTAATTAAAAAAAACTTATTTCTTCCCTAATTCTCTCTGCACACTTTCTTGTCCCTTTCTCTCTCTCCCCGCTTCCGCTCGCGCCGCCCGCTTGCTGAAGACACCGCCACCTATTTTATGTCGGTCAATGGACAAATACTTCATTCAATATGTTGTTGTATCTACTTAAACATGACATATTACCGATGGACGCTCAATTTCTAAACTACTATTACGAATGTATAAAATTCATTACAGATATGAGGCTTCAGTATGAGAATATAGACGCATGTAAGAACAATTGTATGTTATTTTAGAAGGACGACAAAAATGTAGAGTCTAGTAGAGTTTGTGTCCTTTCTAGATGGAAAGTCGACCAAACAAGTGGGGCTGTTCGAAAGAAGTAAAATGGGAAATTCATGCCCACTAAGGTGTTAAGATATTTCCCCTAATACCAAGACTACAAAAACTATACATGTCCTCAAAAATTGCTCCAATAATGAGATGACATAAGGAAGGAAGAGTTGATAGTGATACGTTGAAATATCCGACTGATTCATTAACTTGGAAAACATTTGATGAAAATTATAAAGATTTCGCGTCGGACTCTCGAAGCGTGAGACTGAGTTTATCAAGCGATGGGTTTCAACCCTTTGCTAATGGGAAAAAGTCATACAGTTAATGGTCGGTTATGCTTGTTCCTTATAATGTGTCACCCACTACTTCCATGGATTCTAGAAATTTTATTCTATCTATGTTAATTCCAGGTCCAAATAGTCTAGGACATGCAATTGACATATTTCTCCAGCCATTGATCGACGAGTTGACTAAACCGTGGCAAACTGGTGTGAGAATGTTTGATGCACACACCTCGCAATACTTTAACATTCGAGCAACATTATTATGGACCATTAACGGCTTTCCAGCGTACGTGAATTTGTCAAGCTGAAGTACAAAAGGAAAATTTGTTTTTCCTTGTCGTAACAACGACACTATATCTCTTCGATTAGTTAATGGTTCCAAATAATGTTACATGGGTCACAGACGCTTCATTCTACCAAAGCACAAATACAGAAGGGATAAAGAGTCGTTTGATGGTCGAACAGATTATAGAGAGCCCTCTAAATTGTTAATAGGGCAAGAAATTTACGAGTAAGCACAAGACCTAGAAAGCACAGTTCTTACTACGGATCATAGCAAGAAAACCAAGATATATCATGAAACACAGGGAGACAATTTGAATAAACTTAGCATTTTCTTCTATTTGCCTTATTGGAAATCATTATTGAGACATAATTTGGATGTGATGCATATTGAGAAAAATATTTGTGATAGCTTGTTGGGAACAATAATGAATGTGAAAGAGAAGAATAAGGATGGTCCTAAAGTCCGTAAAGACTTACAACTCTTAGGCATAAAATAATGGTTACATCCTATAAATGATGAAGGAGTAGTTCATTATCTAGAAGCGCATTTCAGTTTGACCTCTAATCATTAAAAATGTGTTTGTAATTTCTTGAAAGATCTTAAGTTGCCTGATGTTTTTTGCTCAAATAATTGAGGTTGTGTAAATTTGAAAGAAAAAAATATTACGGAATTAAAGAGTCATTATTGTCACATTTTATTGGAATATCTTATTCCTTTAGCAACCCGTGGATTACTTCAAGATAATGTTTATGATGCTATAGTAAATTTGTCCTAATTCTTTCGGTTGTTGTGCACCAAAGAGTTTTATGCAGCGAATCTCGAATAATTGTACATGGATATTACAACGACACTTTGCAAATTTGAAATGATTTTTCCACCATCAATCTTCGACATCATGATGCATCTCCCGGTTCACTTGTCATTTGAGGCTTTGCTTGGAGGACATGTCCAATATCAATGAATGTATCTCATAGAACATTACATGGGTACAATGTAAAAATATTTGCAGAATAAAAACCACCCAGAATTCTCAATAAGCAAGAGCTATCTAGTAAATGAGAGTATTGATTTATGTGCCAGGTATATGGAGGAGGAAGACCAATAACATGCACAAACTGAAATCTCGAGCCTTTTAATATTTTCATCATTGGAAGACTTATCTAACGGAAAAATATACAACTTGGATTATAGCGATCGAGTGACAACTCATTCATACATTTTAAAAAATTATACCGAAACAGAACTTTTTTACATGTAAAATTCAATATTTTATTGTTATGGTACGTTTTATTAATTAGAATTAAAGAGTATGTTGTTATTTAATATTTGATCTATAAGAAAATTATGAGTTATAAATTATATAAGTTTTTTAAAATAATTATTATATTTAATTATTTATAAATTTTCACATTTAATTTTTTTATACTTAAAAAATATAAGTTTTTATTTACATAGATAAATAAAATATATAAAAATTAAAAAATCAAATAAAAATATATAATTACATATTTATTATTATTTAAATTAGAAAATTAAACGTAGTTAAATATAAATAAGTATTTAGTTATAATTTTATATTATTATTATGATTATTATATTTTAAATATAATAAATAAATTAAAATTTTAATAATTTTATAAAACTAAAAGATAAAATACTAAAGCTTATACATGCTGTAACTAGTAAAATCATTTACTATATTATACATACCTAAATAATCATATAGATATAAATAATATTCAACCAAACAACAATTCTAATTTACTGTAAATATGGTTACTATATCTACATTCATATACCTCATAACCTCTAGGTAGAGGTAGCGTTTGTTATATAGTATTTGTTATATAGGTATTAATTGTAAGAGTTATACATTATAAAGGGGTATTAAGAGGTGTAAGTTATATATGTTATTTGTATTTGGTTGAAAATATAAAAGGATATAAATTATATAGATTTTTTAATTTTGTGTTTGGTTGGTAGTATAAAAATGTTGTATAAAATGTAAAATACATTTTTGCCCTTAATATTTATTTATATTTAATTTAATTTTTAAATTAATATTTACTTAAAAAATTTTATTTCTCTATATTTATAGTGATAATATGAATTAACATTAACCTTCGTAACAACTTCCTCATCTGGAAGCTTGGTGACTTCTAAAAATAAGAAGATTTCTTTGTCAAGGCATTGATCATCTTGAAGACTTGAAGCTTGCATGCATCTTATTACATTTTGCTTGATGTTTGGTTTCTATTTGTTGCCACTAACTGTGCTTGGAATTTGAGGATTTGTCTCTGTATCATTGCTTGTTTGTACTTTTCACTTAATGCAACTCACAATCTTTTTTATTATTGAAACGTTGACCTTTTAAAACAAAATCTAGTTGGGTTTGCCATTATCTAAATTTATTGCTTTAGTGATGATCTCTTTCTCACAAAATACTTATATATTTCCATCTTGGTATTTTAATTCGGCATTATTAGATGTTGGTCTTTTGCTGAAATAAGTAATTATTTTTTCTCCCTATTCTTCTCATGCGGGGCTTTAGAGAAATTGGACAATTCAGTCTTTCAGGGAAGATTGTTGCATGTCATGCTAACAAAGGAGAAAGTTCTTCCTCAGAAACAAGAGTATGTAACAGGGGAATTAAGATGTTTCATCCTTTCTTGACCTATCAGTTAATGCATCTACCATATAAGGAGTTACATGACAATGTGGTTTGTCTAATAGGTTCGGTATCTTGGTGAATGGATCTTCAAAATCATTTCATAAACCAGTCCAGTTAGGAGAGAAGTTGGGTAATGTCATGCTTTGAGGATATTTATTGTGACAATTTAGATTAAAGAAGTATTCAGAAATCCACCGTAATACCCAGCCAAATAATTTTCAACGGCTTGTTTGTTTTATGTTGTCTTGTTGAATAAATGGACGATATGGCAATTCTCTTATGAGAAGAATTCAAAAAGGTGGATGAAGTTTTTGAAAATAAAAGTTTAAGGGTAAATATGGAAATATTGTTTTTATCCTTCTTCTTTGTAACTGGTTTGATTAGGTACAAATTAATTTGTACCTAGATGTATAAATAATATAACAATTAATACTGTCTATATAAAATATTTTAGCCAAACAACTAATCTAATTTAGTGTTAATATTATTATACTATATCTACATGTTAGTAGATGTTAACAAACATGGCCTTAAAGTATTAATATTGACAAAATAAAAACAATTCTATTAATATAATTTTAACAATAAAAATATAATATATGAATTATGAAAAATTAAATAAAAAAAATTAGTTGTGATCTTGGATCATATTTATAACTACACAATACACACCCAAGTATCGATTTTTTTTTTGAGAAAATAGACTATAAATATTTCTGAACAACCCACGAAAAATGATAAACTCAACAAAAGATTCAACGAAAGTAAATTCAAGAATTAACGTGGCATGACATGTAGGTAAGAGAGAAAATTTACAAAATTTCCCGAAACGCTTATTTCAGGTCCTGAAATGGCTTTAAAATGTCCTGAAACGGTTATTTCGGGGTTTTTTTGTCCCGAAATGGCCGTTTCGGGACCCGAAATGAGTGGTTTCGGGACCTGAAATGAGCGCTTTCGAAACGAGGGGACAACCTGGCAGGACACGTCGGATTCGTGGACTTGCTTTCGTTGAATATTTCGATGATTTTATCATTCTCACAACCCACTTAGCTACCAATTAAAGCTCAAAAGTTACTCATAAATGTATTTATATTTGTTAGGCTCACTTTTATAAAGAGTTAATGTTTGTTGTGATTTCTTAGACTCTATATGGGATAGATTGAATATATACAATGAGTTTGTTAATTTTGTTTTTAAACTAGTTTTAAAATAATTAATAAAATTAATAATACTTTATTAAATAATTAAAACAAAATTTAAATATTATATATTAAAATAAGATACATTATATAAATATTAAAAAATATATATTAACATATATTATCATATTTATCTTTATTTAATTTTATAAATATAATATGTATAATTAAAATTAAACAAATTAAATTAAATAATTCAAATACATATTATAAATTAAAATAAAAGATATTATATAAAAGATAAAACAAATAAAATAAAAATTTTATTTTGTCTTTATATATCTTATTCATGTATTCTTACAACTTATTTATCTTTATATTATATTTATTCCTAAATTAAATTTTAAATTTATCTTTCTATAAAAATTACCTCATTTTGTAAGCTTCTTATTTATATAGAATAAACAAAGTTGAAAATTCAAAATACTTTAAAAACAATATATATTCTAATTTGAAAAACATTTTTTAACTCTATTAATATTAAGTTTAAATAATGATTAATATTAAGACATAAAATAATAAAAAAATAAATCCACGAAAATATAAGAAGAAATACTTCCGCAAGATCAATGTTAAATATTCGCCTATACTGTCCAAATAGAGTTTAAACTAGGAAACCAATTCATTTCTTAAATAGATAACTATTTAAAATCTAATATATTTTATATAATATATAAGATTTGAGTTCATATTTGTCAGAATCCAAGCAATAACCTGTTGACTTATTACCTTCTTCATAATTTTTAATTTTAGTGATTGTTATTATTTGCGTCAATCTTTGATTTTAATATATGGTTGAGTTTTTTTATTTTTTTAATAATTTATAGAGGAGAAAATTAAATGATTTTAATAATTTTGAGAAATTAATAATTATTTATGTTAAAAATTTTTTAAAAAATATTAAAATATATAAATAAAATAAAAAATAATAATTTAAAATAAAATATATTTTAGTATTTTAATTAATAAATTAAGTGATTTAATTAATTAAAGAAATAAATAAAATAATATTTAATTTAGTTAAAGTTATTAAAATAATCCAAATAAAAAAAAGGCACAATTCAAATATAAAGCAAGGCCCAATTCAATTAGAAAGAGGAAGAGATGAGAAACTCAAATACAACAAAAGCTGAGAATACTATTTTCTATAGAATATAATAAACAAATAACCGATCTTCTCAATCATTCATATACAAATATATCAATAAGATTATTTTTTTATAACGTTGTAATGGAGTTTTAACATGTTAACATTGAGGAGAGAAAATATTTGTAACGAAAAAAATGTAGCTAATGCAATGATGTGAAATAATGATAAAATTTACTCACCAAGTATAATTAAATTTTTTTCTTTTATCACTATTAATAATTTATCTCTATTATCACTAACTACAATTTCTTTCTTCTTTTCATTAATATTTTTTTTATTATCTATTAATTTGTATATATATATTTATATATATTGTTCGTTAATTTATTTATTTATAAATTTTTAAATCAATAATAGGGAGAATAAATAAATAAAATAACAAATGATATAAATGTATATGTTTAAAAATATATATTATATTTTCAGAATAATAATATTAAGAATGAATCAATCAAATAATAATATATGTATATTATATTTGATAAAATATATATATAATAAAAAATTATTATTATATTTTAATTTAATTAATTATTTTCTCATCTTCTAATATAACAATGAAATAACTAATTGAATAATTTGTGAAAACTATTATTGATTGAATGAGGTAGGAAAATTATTATTGAGCAATGATTAAGGACGACCAATTATATTATATTGTTTGATATTGTGAAAATAAATGTTTTGATACACTTTTGAACAATATTTATAATGTTGTTTTTTTTAATTTATTTAACTGGTACTCTTTAATTAAAATTTCAATTTATTAACATAAATTAGTAAATTAATCCGATTAAATGTTCTTAATTAAATATAATACAATTAATTATTATTTATTTTAATTTGAGTAATTTTTATTATTGATAATAAATTTTTATTTTTTTTAGTAAATATGAGAGAATAAATTATTGAGCTAGAGAAATAATTTTAATGCTTATAGTGACATGTAAAATAATTTATAAAAATAAAATTTATAATAATAAAAATTTAAAGAAATAAATTATTAGAGATTTTTTTAATAATAAAAGTTGAAGAAAGAAAAATTATTATATGTATTGTGAGTTACATTTTCCATCATTTAAAATATAAGAGAAAAAAATATTATATTTTAAATAGTTAATTATTTAGTAAATTAGGGTTTTTTTCTAGTGATTTGATAATTTAACTCAAATTTATGTCTTGATTGGAGTTTTAAGTTTAAATCTTACACCAACAAATTAAAAGAGAATGAGCGTGTATTTTACCTATAAATAATAAATAAATATATTGTGAAAAGTTTTTTTTGGAATTTAGAGAATAAAACGAGATAGAGAATCACGTGACATCCTGTTGAAAAAAATTTTTAAAAGAGAGAAAAGATTAAAAAAAAAATAATTAAGTAATGAACGTACATGAACACATAACAAAATTAACTATTTGAGGAACAACATTAAAACACATAAAGTAATTTTTTCAAAACAAACAAACATAAAAATAAATATTAAGATTTTAGACATCTCACAAAAATAAAAATAATTTTCCAAAAGATACTTTTTGACCATGTAAATTTAATTATTCATAACATTATGACTAGGGGTGAAACTAGGGATGACAACCATACCCGTCGGATAGACAAGTATTCATCGTTAAACTCGATTTTCATATTATTACCCGACCTGAACCGACGGGTATCTCTATCCTCGACGGGTAACCTATTATCCGAAAATATAAGTTTATACTTATTATTTTTTAAATATACTAAATATTAAAAAAGAAATGAAAATAATACTTAATTGCATTGCATAATTATGTAGTAAAATTTTAAAAATATATATAACAAGTTATTACATATCGGAATTTAACAAAAATTAGAGATTTTAGAAAAAGTTAACAAAAGTTAGAGAGAAGATGGAAAAAGTTATAAAAGTTAGAGAGAAGATGGAAAAAGTTAACAAAAAGTTGAGAGACAGGGGAGAAAGTTAAAAGATTTTTGAACTTGTGAAAAGAAAGAAGAGAGTAAAAAAATATTTTGTTATAAAGAAAATGAAAGTTAATAATTATGGAAAAGATAAATTAAAATAATCTTGAAGTGAAGTATGTGTAGTATGTGTACAGTTAACATAAATAATATATTTATTTATGTAAAATTTTAAAAGTCATTATAATGTTTAAAATATATATATATATATATATATAAAAAAATATTAATATTAATATTTCGGGTATTGGGTTTGAGTTGTGCGCACTTTCCATCCTCAAACCTAATCAGATAATCATTTTTACTCCTCATCTCCGACTTCAAACTCGATTTAAAATACTCGAGTCCGACCATTGGATACCCACGGGTATCAAGTATACAAGTACTAACTATTATCCCTATGCAGAATTGGTTCGGGTAGGCTGAACTCCATCCAGAATTATTTTTTATGGTACAAATGTGATACTGCTTCCTAATTTTTAAATTTGTTTTAATTTAATACATTATTATTTTTATCTAATTTAAAAAGACAAAACTTACCTTCATTTACCCTCATTTTATCCATAATTTTCTCGTTATTGTTTTATGCTCACCCCAAAAAATTTTCAACCTCACCCTAATTCGAATCCCTGAATTTCCGTCCGTAGTTACAACAATATTTTTTATTATTATTTAGAGCACTATTCAATAATAGATGATTCCAATAGAATTTCAAACCTAACTTTTGATAGAAATTGTCAAACAATGACACTCTGGAATGTGATTAATACTAAGTAGAAAATTGAGTTAACAAGTATAGATTTTGTGCTTGTGGATCAAGATGTAAGTCATGTTTGTTGGGTTTTGATGACATTTCTTGCTAACATGTTATTTGTCAAATTTTTGTTATTTATTTAAATGTGACCACATTTTTGTTTATTTTTAATGGGTGCAACCATTCACTATAGCATACATCACCAATATGTTAAGAGATTTAGGTATAGGACGCTTATGCATGCTAGAAAATTTTCTAGTTGTCTTAGCCAGTTCGAACTATAAAATTGTTGAAAATAATTTAATTGTTTTTTCACGAACGGGACAAAGATGCGATCGACATGTTGATGACATTATGGAAATATCGAAGTTTAGCTTAATTCAATTCTCAGACTATAAAAATGTAGTTGATAAATGCACTATAACAAAGGATTTGACAGGTTTGAGAATTTTTGGTCTAACTAAAAAATTGTTTATATAATTTGATGACAAACTCTTTATCTTTGTGTTATGAAGTGGTTCTTACTTGGTTAAAAAATGTTGGAAATGAAACTATAAGTCATACTGGTTGGAAATGAAACTATAAGTCATACTGGTGGTCATTTGTTGTCTAGACGAATCATTTGCTTACAATAGGAGAGGTATTAATATTGTTAAAATATATATATATATAAAAAAATTGTATTGTATGATAATTTAATTAGATGTGTTATGTTTAATGTATAGACACTATATTAAATTAATAAGAAAACTAATATAATATTGTGATAATATTTTACAATTATAGTATTGTATATTACAACATTCTACCTTAAACTCAAGAGAAAAAAACTTAGACAACTTGAGGTTGAAAATGAGTTTCTAAATTATTGATGATATAATTTTTAGCTTGATGAACTCGTAGAGATTATCTAACGACGTGATAACAATGTATTGTCTAAAAATAATCCAACGAAGAAAGTAAAATCCAATGGGCATTTAATTATGTGTAATTTTTTTAAGGTGGCTTATTTAGCTATTTTTCACTTTTAAAATAAACTGAATATTTTAGCCTTTTATTTTTAATATATTTAAAATTAAGTATATAAAAGTAAATGATTATAAATATGCGTTATCAAATATACTTATATTAAAATAATTCATATATTATATTAAATGATAATTTAATTTATCAAACACTTTATTAATCTTTATTTTTTATGTTTTATTTTATGAAAAAATAAGTTACTTTAAATAAAAATATTGTGTAATTTTTTTAAAAGTATTTTTAATAATTAAAAAATATAATTGAGGTGCTAAATATAGATTTATAAAATATTATATAGGATTTTGTGACATTATTAAATGAATGAAAATGGCCTATAAAGAAGGAGGAGGAGAAGTTAGATAATTAGACAACAATGGAGATGAGAAATTTGGTCTTCGTCTTCCTCTTGATTATCGATATTGTTTCTAGCAAGGGGAAATTATAAACCTTTATGATAAAAATTTATTAAGTGGATGAATTTAAATTAATTTAACTAATTGAATTACATAGTTGAGTATGGTTAAATCTTTTGTAGAGGCTAGGCTTTGCTTGTCATGTCATAGAGCCATGGATTCCATGGGTTATGTCTAAGTGACCATAACAACAGCCATGTGTCTCAGCGCGAGTGTTTCACATACGACGTTGAGCTGCTTTTCTATCATAGAGAGGTTAATAACATGTGCAATCGTCACCGGTGAAACACTCATTGAGACCGTTGTGGTCTTCCAATATATCCCATGGAATCCATGGCTCTATGACGTGCAAAGTGGAGTCTTCCTGACAAAAACATTTAAGTAATGAATCATCATATGACTGACATGTTATTAGGATCTTCTTCATAGCCACCTCAGTTCAGTTTATTATCTTGCTTCTGTACACAGCTCCATAACCGCCTTCGTCGATAATATTCTTGGCGGAGAATCAATTGTGGAGAGATGAAGGCCTCTTAGAGTAAACTAATGACCCCATCTAAGTTGAGAGATTTTAGAAAATCCAATCAATAGAGAAGGCATTGAATGTCCATAAGACTGTGAAGAAGACTGCTTCATTATCGTCCCCGAATCGCCACCACCATCTTCTCCATCGACTGAGAACTGAAATGTTGTGTCCCACATCATGCATCGTGTTACATTTGATATTATTTCTTTTAGTTTTCTTTTATTAATATTTTACCATTGTAAGGACACTATATAATGTTAGACTAATTTCATTAGAAGTAGGTTGATATTTTGTACAAAAGTACTTTATAGTTTCTCTTTAATTACATGTTTGCGGGGAGTTTTTCTATCTCCCTTTGTCTATCTATTTCGATCTTTTATCTTCTCTTCTTCCTCAATCTTGTCTATCTTCTTTCTCTCTAGTTATATTCATAACGAGACACTACACTTGGTATCAGAGCATCTTTGTTACTAATGACGATTAAAAGATCAATAAGTTCAGAAGAGGTGGGGGATAAAATTCTGAATCGTCTGGAGGCACTGGAAAGAGATCACCAAGATTTGAAAAAAAAGATGTTTATGATAATTCTCAAAGATTCAAGGAAACTGAAAAGGAGCAATTGAAACCATCTTCGGATCTTCTTGAAATCTCGAAGAACATGGTGAATATTAACAAAACAATGGAACTCTTGTTGAAGCAAATGTCAGATGGATTTTCTCATTAAGATGACAATGAAGGTCCAAGAACGCATTTACAGGATGAAGGGGTGCAAAAAGAAATCATATTTCAAGTGGATAACTCTTCTTGAATTTTTCCAGGACCACCCTTACAAGAAACTTCCTCGGGGCAGCCTAACCGAACCTAAGGTTGGTCATTAGCAAAGCAGTCCAAAAGACGGTAGTAATCCATGGTGTTGGATAACTAAGATTACGAGATTCTTTGAAAATCTTTCACATAAAAGATGATGACAATGTGGGTTATGCAGCTTATTATTTGGAGGGATCACCGGATATTTGGTTGACAAATTATTCGGTAGAAGGAGGGATAATATCATGGATTGAATTCTTGGAGGCAATCTTGAAACATTTCAAGAAAAAGAACATTGAGACGTGATTGTGGAATTTAATCAAATTCGTCAGGAAGGTGAACTAAAAAACTACATTTTGAAATGAATGGAGTTAAGAGCTCTTTCGGCGAGATACATGACGCCACAAACAAATGATTAATATACTCGCAGTTTCTTGGGAGGATTGAATGTTGAAATTAAAATGGTGATTAATTTGTTACAACCTACTCACCTACTTCTCTAGATCAAGCTATTAAACTCACAAGAATTCAAGAACAAAATTTAGAGGATACTAACAAAAAGGTGAAACTTAATGTGTTCCGACAAATCTGTAAATACGTTGCCAAAAGGGTTCAATGGTATGCCACCACAGGTGGTCATTCTACCAAGCTAGAAGGGAGAAAGGACTATGTTACAAGTGTGGGGATAAATATACAAAAGATCGTAAATCAAAGTTCCACAAATATGTTTATTAGAAGGCGATAATTAAGAGATGCAATCAATATTTGCATCTATGGAGTAAGATGAGCAAATTTGGGTCGAAACTTAAAATAGAACTTTAAAATGATGGGAATGTTGTATCCCACGTCATGTATCAGGTACATTTAATATTATTTTCTTTGGTCGTCTTTTATTACTATTTTATCATTGTAACGAGACTATATAACATAAGACTAGTTTAATTATGAGTATCTTGATATTTTGTACTAATGTACTTTCTAGTTTCTCTTTAATGGTATTCTTTTTATCTCCTTTATCTATCTATTTTGATCTTTTATTTTCTCTTCTCCCTCAATCTTGTCTATCTTCTTTCTCTCTAGTTACATTTATAACGAGACACTACATGAAACCTTCAATTAATGAACTGCATTAGCTTACATTATCAGCACCATCAATTGATTTGCTATTAAGAACCAATATCTTCTCTGAGCTTCTCTCGTTCCATTTATCGTGATTTACAAAGATTAAACGTTCAGGAATTCTAACCCTATAAATATCGATTTCATTGGACACGTCTGGTATCTGGATAATAGAGAAATTATCCAACCCTGAACATAACATATATAAAGGGATAAGAGACAAACATAAACATTATGAATACTCCAACGCATATTCATATTATCACCCATAGCTTTAAACAAAAAAAACCACGTGTCTTCTTTAAAAGTTCTAAATCTAGGTTTTTAGATGACATTCTAATTAATCAAACTCAATACCTTTCAAAGCACAATCTTTCGGCGACATAATTCGGAACAAAGTCACTTGTGAATCCATTCAATATATCAATCCATGATCAAATCCAGTTCATATTAACCTGATCAAAATAAAAATACTTATGATTAAAAGTGAGGAACATGTATTACTCAACCCATATTCAACCCAAATTAAATTTATCCAACCCATAACCCAACTTATATTATTTACTAATATGGGTTATTATTTTATTTTTTCATTTAATATGTATTTAACATATTTTTATCCATTTAACACGTTTTTGACATGTTTAATACGTTTTCACATTTTCACGTTTTTGGCACGTTTTGACACGTTCAACACGTTTAACACATTTTTCACATTTTTGACACGTTTAATACGTTTTCACACGTTTAACACGTTTTTTACATATTTGACACGATTTTGACACATTTAACACGTTTTTGTCACATTTAACACATTTTTGACACGTTGAACACGTTTTTCATGTTTTTGGCATGTTTAACATTTTAACACGTTTAACACGTTTTTGATACGTTTTTCACGATTATGACATATTTAACACATTTTAACATATTTTTCACATTTTTTGCACGTTTAACACGTTTAACATATTTTTCACGTTTTTCACATTCTTGACATGTTTAACACGTTTTTAACATGTTTAACACATATTCACATGTTTTTCATGTTTTGGCACATTTAACACGTTTTGACAGGTTTAACACATTTTCCACGTTTTTGGCATGTTTTGACACGTTTAACACGTTTTTGACACGTTTAACATGGTTCTCACATTTTTGACACGTTTAATATGTTTGTCACATGATTAATGTGTCAAACATGAAAAATGTGTTAAACATGCCAAAAACGTGTTAAACATGCAAAAAATGTGCTAAATGTGACAAAAAACTTGTGAAAACTTGTTAACGTGCAAAAAACATGTTAAACATGTCAAAAATATGTTAAATGTCAAAAACATGTTAAACATGTCAAAATGTGAAAACGTGTTAAATGTACCAAAACATGTTAAATGTGTTAAATGAGTAAAAAAACGTGTTCAAAATGTCGAAAACGTGTTAATGTATGAAAAACGTGTCAAATATGTCAAAAACGTGTTAAACATGCCAAAAACATGAAAAAATATGTTAAACGTGTGAAAATGTGTTAAACATATCAAAAACGTGTTAAATGTGTTAAACATATCAAAAACGTGTTAAACATATCAAAAACGTATTAAACGTGCCAAAAACGTGAAAATCATGTTAAACTTATCAAAAACGTGTTAACGTGTTAAATATGTCAAAAACGTGTTAAATTAGTACTAAACAATTTGAACTTTATTTGAATCCATTCGAAACGATGTTTCAACTGAAGATTTATAGCCCAATCCCTTCACGCTAACTGCAATAATCAATAGTTTATGTAATTGCAAGGTTTAGAGAGGGCTAAAAAAATGATTATGGTTAAGGGGATAGATGAATCAAATGTAATTGAGTTGAATATTGTAATATGTAATATCCTCATTCATGACTTTGCAAAGGAAAAAAACCTTGAAGACTATGAGATAAAGAACAATTTAGATAGAAATAGACTAAATCTAAAACCCAATATTGTGACATATTGTACACTGATATTCGGTTTATGCCAAAAAAAAAAAAAAAAAAAAAAAAAAAACTGATGGAAGAGTTAATAATTAAGATATTGGTACTAGATCTCATTTGTAAGATTGATGATTATTTTACAATTTATAAAATTAAATATTATAAATATAAATATATATATATAAATTTATTTAAAAATTATCTTGTCATATATTTAAATATAAATAAATTATTCTCATTTAATTATTTGTCTCCCTTTTATATTAATATATTTTTCTCTTTCCATACTTATTAAATTAATATTTAAATATTTATTAGATACACTATTATTTTATTTATTTTTAATTTAACTTTTTTAATATTATATTTTTCTTATTATATTTTTTTATAAATAATTATATATATACTTTATTTTTATTAATTATTATATAATATATAATTATATATTAAATTTTAAAAATATTTTCACATCTTTTTTTTTTAACTAAATTGTCCAAATAATGTATTAAAAAATAATAATTTTTATACATTCTCTACATATTTATTATTTATCTAATTAATTAATTTTTGTATTTAATGATTTGTTATTCAATAACAATATTGGTCCAATATATATATATTCATAAATCACAAATGGTCAAATGGTTAAAATATTCACATGTCAAACTCGATATTAAGGTTCGAGTCCCAACTCATAATACTAAGTTATTTTTTTTGGGAAAACAGTTAAAACCATTTCAGTAAAATCTCAAAAGCAAGAAGGTCAAAAATCAAATCTAGACAAACCCTAGCTATGATTAAGGATGACAATCAAAAGACCCTAAAAAAATCGATTAGTAGCATTCATACATTCTAAATCAATTGAGATTACAAATTGAAAAGACTACGTTCAAACCTAATCATCCCAGACTGAGATTTTCGCATGCCATCTATCTTCAGAGAGGCCTTCTTCCCCTTCCTCTACCTCTTCCTACTAAGTTATTTATTACACATAGTTAGACAATGTAGTTATCATTACACATATCTTTTCAATTACTTCTATAAATATCATATGATTACTCTTATAAAGATCATAATGTATTCCTATATTTTTAGCTACTCTTATAAATATCAACATCTATTACACATATTTAGAGACTATAGTTATCATTCAAATATGTGATATATATTTTTAGTTACTCCTATAAAAATGGTCCAAAGATATGAACTTACTCAGTAAACCGAAAGAATTGATCCAAATTTGGTTCAAACTAAGGAATATTCTAGCTTATATGTATAAAACAGAAGTACTTAGCCATTTTATTAGTCTATTGGGAAACTATTGTATATGAACCCAATAATGGAGGAAAGTGAACACTGACATATTCTAAGATAAATATTGAAATGAATCATAGAAGCACTTTACCATCAAAGATGATAGTAGTTAACAAAAGAGGCAAATCCACACACATAGATATTACGTATGAATGGAGGTCAAACATATGTGTGTTCTACAAGTAATAAATGTTGAGAAGCAATTGAAAAACAATAGAAAAAACTAAAAGTTCAGAGAAGAATGTGAAAGCTGAAACTAAAGAATTAGAAAATCATATTGATGAAGCTAAAGATGGAGAGGATGAAGAATCAAATGAAAGAAAATATGAAGAATTAGAGAAAGAAGAAGAATAATCAAAAGATGAAAAAGAATAAGAATTAGGTGAAGGAAAAAGGGGGAAATTGGGGAATAAAAGTAGATGAAAATTATAGGAAGAAAGTGAAGAGAAAACTTTGAAAGTAGACCAAAGCAAATCAGATAATGACACAAATGAATGTGCAGGTAAATATGAAATTCCTAAAATATTAAAACAAAATTCATTTTATCAGATTATTAATGGCTCCTCTAAAGAGAAACTAATCCAAGAGAATGAGGTTAATGCTTGTCGAAATTTTTAAACTAGTTCTGTAAATTCTATTAATGAATGGAAATTAGAATGTGGGTAATAAAATCAAATTCACATGAAATTCAAACGTGAATTAAAGGGTGAAATTTAATCAAAATGTATAATTTGAATCAATTAATTGATCTAAAATTCCTTGATGATCAATATATATATATATATATATATATATATATATATATATATATATATATATATATATATATATATATATAATGATGCTTAATTTTTAAAGTGTCCGGATTGGCGAATCGAGAGCTGTGGTTAATTTGGATATATATGTGAGAGTAAATTGATATTTGGGTCGGATTGTGGGTTGACCCGTCCATAAACTTAAAACGGTTAAAAATAAAATTAAAAATGCTATAAGTGTGGTTCAAACTTGCAACCTAACAAAACAAGTAAAACTTTTTAACCAACTAGGCTAATACCACTTTATATTTTAAATTCAACACCAAATTTGATAAACGCGGGACATTTTAAAAATATAAATTCAACTTTTTAACTAGTTAATCTCTCTTTATATATATATATATAATGATGCTTAATTTTTAAAGTGTCCGGATTGCCGGGTCGAGAGTTGTGGTTAATTTGGATATATATGTGAGAGTAAATGGATAATTGGGTCGGATTGTGCGTTGACCCGCCCATAAACTTAAAATGTTTAAAAATAAAATTAAAATTTCTATATGTATGGTTTGAACTTGGAACCTATCAAAACAAGTACAACTTTTAACCAACTAGGGTAATAACACTTTATATTTTAAATTAAACACCAAATTTTATGAACGCGGGACATTTTAAGAATATAAATTCAACTTTTTAAATAACTAATATATATATATAATAATGCTTAATTTTTAAAATGTCCGGATTGCCGGGTCGAGAATTGTGGTTAATTTGGATATATATGTGAGAGTAAATGGATACTTGGGTCGGATTGTAGGTTGACCCGCCCATAAACTTAAAACGGTTAAAAATAAAATTAAAAATGCTATAGGTATGGTTCAAACTTACAACCTAATAAAACAAGTATAACCCTTTAACCAACTAGGCTAATAACACTTTATATTTTAAATTCAACACCCACTAGTAAAAATTGATCTTTTAACGCCCGGATATTCGTCCGTAATTTATATTATTTCGGTCGGTATTAATCAGTACTATCCGGTTAAATTACGGACGTTCACAGATGATAGAACATGCGTCGTTATTGAAAAAGAATCAATAACATCCAAATTTCATTCGGACGTTATTACTCAATAAAGGCCAATTTTTCTGTCGTCGTTATTAAACAATAAAGGCCGAATTTTCTTCAGACGTTATTGATAAATACAGTCTGTTTTCATACTGATGTTATTGATCAATAAAGTCTGTTTTCCTACTAACGTTATTGATCAATAAAGTCCATTTTCCTACGAACATTATTGATCAATAAAGTCTGTTTTCCTACCAACGTTATTGATCAATAAAGTCCATTTTTCTACGAACGTTATTGATCAATAAAATCCATTTTCTTACGGACGTTATTGATTTTACTAAAAAACGTTTTTAATCTAGAAACCTGACATTTTAAATTAAAACCTATTATATTCAAATTAAACTATATTATATATAACACAAAACATATACATGTTCCAACAATCTATTCAAAAATATATATGTTCCAAAACATGAATAGACATTTACAAATTTTTAACCTATAAAGACATATAGTTACTTAATTTTTTCAAATTTTCAAAACATGATTAAACATATATATGTTTCTTCATTTCTTCAATCTTCATATATCCAAAAATCTGCAACAATCACATGAAAATGAAAATTAGGCATTTCAAAACTGTAGAAAGCAAAACCAACATAAGTATACTTTTTATAAAAAAACAATAGAACCATGTTTTCATTGAAACAACAATCTTATTAACTGTTTTTGCAAATTCTAAATTACTACAACTAATAGAAATCTTAGTTGATTGTTAGAAGAAGAAAAAACCAGTAAAACCACAAATCTCATTAAGCTGAGTCTATCCATAAAATAGATTAATTAAACTGACATTAAAGAAGACATAAGCACAACAATACCACAACCCTAATCATGATAAGAACAAAATGAATTGTTGATTTTAAAGAAATGACCTAATTAGTTGATCATGTAGAAAATATAACAATTGTTGATTTTAAAGTAATCTCTTATTAAACGTTTCACAAGAGAAGTGGAAAGACTTGTTAATCTTTATCTTCTTCATCTTCTTCTTCATTAGCTGTATTTAATGAGACTAAAATTAATAAAAAAAAATCATATTAACATAAACAATTAATCAAAATATTTTTAAACCTATTTTAAAAGGCGACGTAGTAGGTGGTACTTGTGCATGGGGTGGCATCGACGAAGATTGAATTCCTAAGTATCATGCCATCATAGCATGCATTATTTTTTCCGTTTCAACACGCTCAGCTAATATTCTAGCATCAATAGCTTCCCTTTCTGCTAATCGTTTTGCTTCGTTAGTCTCCCTTTCCTCTATTAACTTTTTTTTTTAATTTCTTCCAAATAACTTTGTACTTGCTCATGATTATTTGTTAATTTATCTACTACGGCTCTTAAAGAAGCATTCTCTTGTCGAAGAGCTCTCTTTGATTGATCACCTCTAAATTGTGAAGTCGACACTCATGTTCCCATCCCAATGACAGTTCCATGATTTTGATGGTCAAACACTTGTTCCACCATATCCAAATCAGAGATGGGATGATTTTCTTGTCTAACTTCACGCATCTTATCCTATTTATATTAATTTAATTATAACATAAACAAAATATCATAAAAATGAATAAAAAATTAGAAATACTTACCGACTGTGATTGTACATCGGGATCAATAGATTTGTCCTTCCTTGTATGAGTCTCAATAAAGACGTCCTTGTAATATGGACATTTCCAATCCCATATTTCCTAAATATATTCAATGAAACACATTCAGTATATGTTTATTTAAAAAAAATTATAAAGTAATTAAGCTAGTTACACACATACCATTTCCCGCCCCACTTGAGAAAATGACTTGCTTCCGGTGCGGTGAACATATTTGTGTTTCTTTCTATTAGTTTTATTGGTAGAGCTTGTTTTCTACACTTATAAAAACAATTTAAAATTATTTATCACATAAAATTATTTATCTTAAATTAGTAATTACCTTATATTTATCGGTGAGAAAGTAGTGGTGAAGCAACCATTCCCAATCCTCTTGGGTCATTTCCTTTGGATTGCTAGTTGTAACTTTATTCATGTCACCTTTGTGCACATCGATACAATGTCTATTAATATCGGCTCTCCACCTATTCCAAAAATGTTGCATGTGTCATAACGTGGCATCGCGATAATCTTGAATATTAGTAGCATCGAACTTATCGTGAAAAATTTAAAATGTTTTGATAAGAAGATATTATTTAGAAATATTTTTAAAGAAAATTTAACTCACTGTCACATGTTGCCACAAATTATCCAATTCAGATGGAACTAACAAGTTCCATTTCAGCATGCGATGTTTGACTGCAAAATTATCGCGCACAATAGACCCCAAGTGACGAGCCCAATTCTACCTATTTTCACAAAATGGTTTTTTATCCACCAAATTGATGACGACAGTGGCCTTATCTCCATTTTTTGTCATTTTTGACAATGCAAAATTTTTATTACTTCATCTCCTTCTTTTGGTACCTTGATATGTCGTTGATTCAGCGTCCAGTAGTGAATGTGGCATATCATTTGCAAGTATGACATCTTGGGTAGATGTGGAATCATTTGCAATTATGTCATTCGAGTGAGGTATGACATCATGTGTATTTGTGACATCTTGTGAAAATATACTTCTAGATGCATCTCTTTTCTTTCGTATTTCTGCTGGTTTGACATTTAAGCTACCTGGAGGAAGGTTGTTCTTATCTTTTCCAGTCATGATTTCTAAAATTAAACAAATAATATTATTAGCATAGCAAATAATAACAACATTATGAGTAGAATAAACTCTAAACATATTATTAGTACAATAAACAATACCCATTTGATGATATCAAGTATATGAATATCGAGGATTTGTCTTAATCGCAATTTGCCAACCTCGTTTAGAGACATTATCTCTTATAAAAAATACTTGTTTTGCTTGAGTGACTAATATAAAAGGATCTGTCTTTTGAGTTGTCAATAATCGGTTACAATTTATGCTAACAAAACCATATTTATCAACTTTAATTCCACTTTATCCAGAATGCACGTCAAACCACTTGCACTTAAAAAGTACTATCCGTCTTCCATTATGATATTGCATTTAAATAATTTTTGTTAACACTCCATAGTAGTCCATATTTTCCAGGTCATTATTGCCAACCAATATTTTCATAATTTTTGGAAGATAATTTTATCAAAAAAAAAATACCTGGGATAAACAAATTTTATTTTGTATTAAAAGCCACAATACCTTTTTTTTCTTACGAATTAGTCGTTAAAATTAGGATGTCATATTCATTACTAAATTATTTGTCTTCATAAAAAAGTAAAATAATTTTAATATTAAAAAAATATAATATATTAATTGTGAGAATTGAAATGAATAAAAGATTATTTTAACCTTATTTTATGAATTCTTTTTAAATTAGGTGTGATTATGTATTATATTATTTTTTTGATAAATTTAAATTAAATTCTAAGATTTGGGTTATAATTCATTAAAATTTTACAAATATAAGGATTGAATATATATTGAGTTTGTAAATAGGTTTATAAATTAACTTTAAAATAATTAATAAAATAAAAGTAATTACAAATTACCAAAATATATATATATATATATATAATTTGAAACAAATTATTAAAAAAAAAATCATGTTGTTAGGTAAATTTTTATTATACCTTTAGCTTATTATTTAAAATGTTCACTCCAACCAGCATTTATTTAGTTAGACGAGGTCTTTATACGTCCTAACATATATTTACATAATATACCAATTAAAAATTGGATTAATAAATGTAAAATGTTGATTGATAAGATTTCAAGTGACTTCAATGATTATGATTTATCTCTCTACTTAATCGAGGAAACATGATTTTTCGATTCCTCTATGCTACCAAAAATGCTCTGCCTTTAAGATCTCTTCGGTCCGTAGATTTTCGTTCTTTCTTTTTTTTATATTAATTTAAAATCAATTTTTTTATTCGACAATATAACTTTTTTTTCTTTCTATCGTTGTTTTTATTTTGATTATATCTTTTATTTACATTTAAATTAAAAAACAGAAATTTGCTAGGTATACCCAATTGTTTTATTTTATATGTATTATAAAATAGTATAAATTCTGTTTTATACTATATGAGCAAGTATATGAGCATTTCGGACACGAACTATCTTCTATGTAGAGGAAATGAAGAAACCATAGATCACCTATTCGGGAGCTGCTGTATTGTTTTAGAACTTTGGGACAGATTCTATAAAAGCATGGAGCTGATCAGTTTTCCGAGCGAATGGATTGAAATCAAAAATGAAGCACTACTCAAAGCCAAGGGAAATAGATTTGCAACAAGCGTGTTCAAGTGCGGCTTTGGAGCAGTGGTGTATAACATTTGGCAAGAACGGAATGCAAGGGTATTTGATAGAACCTGTAGGAGCGTTGAAGAGTTATGGAAAGATATTGTATCGGATTGCAGCGCCCTCGCGGGAACGTGGACAAGAATTCCAAGCACGGAGCAAAACTGGAATATCTGTAGGAACTGAAATTTACCGTATTTTAAATTCACTACAATTGAAAGCATTGTAATCAGATAATTCATTTACGTTTTTAGATTTTTAGCTTTTACTCAGAATGTTACGATTTCAAAATAATTATATGCCTGTCTAGAATAATCTCTTAAACTCGTGGTTTTTTTTTCCTATTTTTGGGAATATTTTATGAAATGACGCTATGTCGTTTTTTAAAAAAAAATAGTATAAATTCAGGGAAAAATTAAAGTTTGAAATTTAATATGAAATTTTTTAGTATTTTTTTATTTATTCCCATCCATTTATAATATATTTTTTTTAATTGGTGAATTGATTTTTGGATAATCATAAGAAAAAAAAAAGTGTTTTTATCAAACTTTTTAATTATTTGATCATTTTAGGCCAAATTTTAGTATTTTCAAGAATTAATTTGGATATATTAACTTAGTCTATAAACCTCCTACATTTAAATTTGCAAAACTTTTTTGACTAGCTATATCCTAAATAAAAAAAAGTAAAAAAAAGTTCATACTTACGTTTAATTATTCATCTTATTATTATTTTTATTTTTATTTAGTATATACTCTCAATATATATATATATATATATATATATATATATATATATATATATATATATATATTTATATATATATATATATATATATTTATATATATATATAATATGGTAATAATATTTAATAATTACAATTATATATTGTTAGATATTTAAATATAATATTTTTTATTAACTTAATTTTAAATATTAATAAATGATTTAAAATAAAAAATAATATGTTTTAAAATAAATTATAATAATATATTATGTTTTAAAATAAATTATAATAATATATTATGTTTTATAATTTTTTTATTAATATGTAATTTTAAATTTTAATTATAATAAATAAATATAAAATATACTTATTAAACAAAAGAGTATATTTAAAATCATTAAATAAATTAAAAACTTACATTTAAAAATTTGATCAGATTTTTAAAAATTGGAAAATTAATTTTAAATATATAAAAATTAATCATATATAAACTAATTATAAAATAAAATGAGTATATATATATAATATATATATATATATATATTAAGTTAATAAATTATAATTTAATATATAAATTAAAAAATATTAGTATATATTTTAATTTTTTTATTTAATATTTAATATATAATATTATATAATTTAAATATAATTCCAATTATTAACTAATATATTTAATATACTATCAATGTTTTGTTTCAGATATTATTTTCAAATATTATCAAACTAATTCAATTCAAATATTATCCTAAAAACTTTGTGTAATTTAATTTTCTGTCTCCGATTTTAAGATTTATTTAAGAAAAAAACATTTTAGAAACATTTGTTTTTGTTGTCATTATATATCTTGTGTCTAGATGACACTCTAAATAAGATAATATTTAATTAAACATATATTAATATTTTTCAAAAACTCACAAAGAATTAAATATATTAAGAGTTTGTTTTATCTTAATTTTGTTTTCCCTAATTTTAACTCAAAAGTTATATAGAATATTTTATATATTTTGAACAATAACATCACTTCATTTATCAATTAAATTAAAAAATATTTTTTTTTTAATTATTTTTATAAAATTTAAATTTAAAAGAGCATTATAATCAATTAAAAATTTAAATAACTTACTTTTTCATTAAATAATATTAAAAAATAATAGTGAATGTCCCTAAATAATCAACATCAAACAAGCCCTAATAATTTGATCTAATTGTCATCAACCAGTTCAAAAGTAATAAATCAACCTATTAATATAATCCTAATTTATTTGGTACCTAATCTAAACTAGATTTCTTGTAAAAAGTGTTACAAAATTAAATTAAGGAGGATCTTGATTCATTTTATTGTCGATCAAGTTATTTTATGCTTATGTGTCATCTTACTTATATTAGTACTAGTATGTACGTATGTGCAAATCTTACTTATGTGGAGTTGAATCTAATATCTTAAATTGAATTTTATATTTGATTCTTCTCTTGATGTAGTTACATAATGTTTTTAGGACATGGCCTATGTGCTTACATACAAACACTTAAATAAAGGGAACGGATATTAAAAAGACTAGAAATTAATTAAAGTTGATGAAACAAGGACACAAGTTAATAAGAACACCAACATCATTAATATCTTAAAAAAATATTATTAATAGGAATGAAGATAATTATTGAAAGAGTATCGATCCATTCGCAGTTTCTCAATTACCAATTATCGCTAGGAACAGGAATAGGAATAGGATTAGAAGGAATATAAGGAGCAGGAGGACGACGAAAAGGAGGAGGAGGACGAATAGGAACACGAGATCTGCCGGAGAGTGTGCAGTAGCAGCGGCGTTGGTGGAAGTTGCCTTTGCAAAAGCCGCCAGAGTAACCCTCGAGGACACACGCCTGATTGCAGTTACTGTGGCTTAGACATATCCCCTGGAATGTTCTGCTCGGCCACGTAAGACCGATATCATTATCAGATGACTTAACCCCGATCAACTCTGTAATTTAATTAGTTCAATTAATATACATAGCTAATAAATTTAAATCACAGAGAAATTTTTAATTGTGCCTAACCAGAAGCACCATAAGAAAAACCGATAATCAGGAAGAAGACCAAAGTTTTCATCTTCATTGTCGTTCTAATTATTTAACGCTTATCTTGTTATGCTTCTTTTTATAGGCCATTTTTATTCATTTAATAATGCCACGGAATCCTTTATAATATTTTTATAAATCTATATTATATTAAGGGACCTCGATTTTGTTTTTTTTTATCATTAAAAATACTCAACCATTTCATCATACTTTTTTTTGAAATTATTTATTGCATCAAAAAATAAAATACATTACTTTATTTAAATTAACTTATTATTTCAAAAACAAACCAATATAAAAAAATTATTGAGATATTGGTATAACTTGACTTCTCACTTAATTTAATATATAAAATACTCAGTATATTTAATTTAATGTCAACATAATCAAAACAATTAAATAAAAATTTAGGTGTTAAATAATATAACATATTTGTAATAATTAAAATTGTAATGATGAAGATCGAATCTTGTAATTTTTTTTAGGGAATCTGTATTGACGAGTGATGAAGTAGAGCAAGTCGAACAAATCAATTAAACGGTGTCGGAAGAATATTTACAAAATATCATGAGCGATGATAACTGACCACCTAATCTATATATGGTCAAAAAAAATGAGAAACCCGTAGAAATAATGGGAGTAGACTTGTAATAGGGCATCCGACTAAAAATTTTATTTGGTGACTCTTTATTGAAAAAATGAAGAAAAAAATTCTTTAAATCCGATAACTTTATTTCCTTTACTGCTAAAGAGGGACAACCACGAACTCAATAAATCATAACTAATACAATCAGAGGATATGACCAACCAACAATCCACTGAATATTGAAAGAAGGGTTCGGATCACAAAAATTCTGAATAAAAAATTCTATCCAACAAAATAAGATGTCACAATTAATAAAATAAAACACCAAACTCAAATCTGAGTGGTGAAAAGAAAAATAAGAAACCTTCAATACTAAACAAAAGTTTAAATCTGAGTGGTGGAAAGAAAAATAAGAAACCTTCCATACTAAATAAAAGTTATTAAAAAAGAGAAAGAGTGAATATTTAACTTCTCTAAAAACATTTTTAAAAAAAGTTTATATATGAACTACATCTCTTATATATATATATATATATATATTAAACTAATATATTAATAATTTATTATACAAATTAAAAAAATATTATTTTTTATTTTAATTATTTTTTATTTAATATATCAAGTTTTATAATTTAATATATTAAAATTATTAATTAATATATAGATGTATAATAGTCTTTATAAATCTTTTCACATATTAGTTTCAAATATTTTCTAATCAAATCAAATATTGAGTACTAAAAAATCAAATATTTTGTTTAGTTAATTAAATTTTTTGTATTGAGATATTTAAATTATAAAATACTTAGAATGTAGTGTTTATCTTAATATTCATTCAATCAATGTCTAAAGACATGCTTGGGTATCGTGGTTATAAATGAGAAAGAAATAAATTGTGTATAATTAAGGAATCTTCAATTATCTCAATCAATTCCTCTGTAAATTGGGAGAGGATCGATCAATTTACTCCTCTCTATCAATGTTTACTTTCTTTCCCATAATTAAAATTACATAATATTATATATTTTTATAATTAAAATAATAATTATCTTATTTATTAAAAGAAATTATTTTAATTATTAAATAATATTAAGTAATTATTTAAAATAAAATATTATTAATAATAATTTTAATAAGATAATTATTTTTTATTAATAATTACAATAAATTATAATAATATAGTAGTTTTTATATAATTGGTTTTAAATATTATATATTAAAAATAAATTTATAACAAATTAATTAAAATGAAAATATAAAACTTAAAAAAATAGTTTTATATTAATAAATTATTAAAAATTTAAATATGAATTATTTTAATTAATGTATACCATGTTATATTAATTAAATTTTATAATTAACATAAATGTGTTTCATCCACTATTAATATATATAATATTTGAAAATTTATATTTTAAATTGTTTTTTTGATAGATAATTTTTTATTTGTAACATATATATATATATTTATATTTTTTGTAATCTATTGGAATATCTTATAATACATTGTAAAAAGTTTGAACCATTCTAAGAGGTGTGTAAAACCTTTGGTGATACAAATTTTTACCGAAAATTTTTGTTATAACCCTCGGTTTTAACTCCCCTCAAAAATAGAAATAATTCCAAGTGTTGGTAATGGAGTAATTGCGAAGGTTATTCAAAGAACCCTTGGTTTTAACTTTCCCCAAATTGGTAATTGCAAAGGTTTTCTAATAAACCTTCAATTTTGAGTCTTTTCAAAAAAACTAAAAATAATTCTAAGTGTTAAGAATGGGTTAATTGCGAAAGTGTTTTAATAAACCTTCGGTTTTGACCCACTCCCAAAAAAATCGAAAATAATTCTAAGTGTTGGGAAGGGGTAATTGTGAAGGTTTATTGGAAAACCTTCGGTTTTGACCTTTTCCAAAAAAAAACTAAAATAATTTTAAGTGTTGGGAATGGGTAATTGCGAAGGTTTATTGGAAACCTTCGGTTTTGACCCTTCCCAAAAAAGCCGAAAATAATTCTAAAGGTAATTGCGAAGGTTTATTGGAAAACCATCGGTTTTTACTCTTCCTAAAAGGTAATTGATTTTGCTTTCGGTATTCATTCACTCTTTTATTTTATTTTTCGCTATTTTGTTTGTCTAATCTCTTAAGAACATCAAGTGTGTGTTATTTTTTAAGAATAAAGATTGTGTTTATATGATTGTGTTTAATTATATTAAGAAGTGTATATGTATGTTTGTGTTTGATGATAATAAGGTTGTGTATAAAGTTTGATTGTAATGATGTATTGGGATTGTGTAATGTTTGAAGGATATAAAATGTGTTAAATTAATGTTGTTCAAGATATTATAAAGTGAAAAACCAATTAATTTAACAATTTATGAGGTGGTAGTACCGGAAGATATACCATTAACTTTCGGTATTATGCCTTTATACCGCAAGATGTTTATAAAGCTTTTGGTATTACTATATCAAATTTACTTGGTTTTTCACTTTCTAATATAAACTCCTAACTAAGGTAATCAAGTGTGTATTATTTTTTTTAAAAATAAGGATTGTGTTTAATGTTATAAATGTATATGATTGTGTTTGATTATATAAAAAAGTGTATATGTATGTTTGTGTTCGATGATAATAAGGTTATGTGTAAAGTTTGATTGTAATGATGTATTGAGATTGTGTAATGTTTTAAGGATATCAAATGTGTTAAATTAATATTGTTCAATGTTATTAGAAAGTGAAAAACCAATTAATTTAACAATTTATAAAGTGGTAATACCGAAAGATATACCATTAACTTTCGGTAATAATATTCAAAATCGAGAGTTATACACAAATCTCTCGGTTTAATCTATTTAAAATTATTTGTGTCATATGTCAAAACTGAGAGATTTAAACATATCTCTCAGAATATAAAATGATCAAAATCGAGATATATATCTAACTCTCTCGAAATTAAGTTATTGTGAGGAAAACCGAGAGTTATATGAAAACTCTCGAAATTAAGTAATTGATCAAAACAGAGAGTTTTCATATAACTCTTACAATTAACCTGTTTAATTAAAAAAAACTTATTTCTTCCCTAATTCTCTCTGCACACTTTCTTGTCCCTTTCTCTCTCTCCCCGCTTCCGCTCGCGCCGCCCGCTTGCTGAAGACATCGCCACCTATTTTATGTCGGTCAATGGACAAATACTTCATTCAATATGTTGTTGCATCTACTTAAACATGACATATTACCGATGGACGCTCAATTTCTAAACTACTATTACGAATGTATAAAATTCATTACAGATATGAGGCTTCAGTATGAGAATATAGACGCATGTAAGAACAATTGTATGTTATTTTAGAAGGACGACAAAAATGTAGAGTCTAGTAGAGTTTGTGTCCTTTCTAGATGGAAAGTCGACCAAACAAGTGGGGCTGTTCGAAAGAAGTAAAATGGGAAATTCATGCCCACTAAGGTGTTAAGATATTTCCCCTAATACCAAGACTACAAAAACTATACATGTCCTCAAAAATTGCTCCAATAATGAGATGACATAAGGAAGGAAGAGTTGATAGTGATACGTTGAAATATCCGACTGATTCATTAACTTGGAAAACATTTGATGAAAATTATAAAGATTTCGCGTCGGACTCTCGAAGCGTGAGACTGAGTTTATCAAGCGATGGGTTTCAACCCTTTGCTAATGGGAAAAAGTCATACAGTTAATGGTCGGTTATGCTTGTTCCTTATAATGTGTCACCCACTACTTCCATGGATTCTAGAAATTTTATTCTATCTATGTTAATTCCAGGTCCAAATAGTCTAGGACATGCAATTGACATATTTCTCCAGCCATTGATCGACGAGTTGACTAAACCGTGGCAAACTGGTGTGAGAATGTTTGATGCACACACCTCGCAATACTTTAACATTCGAGCAACATTATTATGGACCATTAACGGCTTTCCAGCGTACGTGAATTTGTCAAGCTGAAGTACAAAAGGAAAATTTGTTTTTCCTTGTCGTAACAACGACACTATATCTCTTCGATTAGTTAATGGTTCCAAATAATGTTACATGGGTCACAGACGCTTCATTCTACCAAAGCACAAATACAGAAGGGATAAAGAGTCGTTTGATGATCGAACAGATTATAGAGAGCCCTCTAAATTGTTAATAGGGCAAGAAATTTACGAGTAAGCACAAGACCTAGAAAGCACAGTTCTTACTACGGATCATAGCAAGAAAACCAAGATATATCATGAAACACGGGGAGACAATTTGAATAAACTTAGCATTTTCTTCTATTTGCCTTATTGGAAATCATTATTGAGACATAATTTGGATGTGATGCATATTGAGAAAAATATTTGTGATAGCTTGTTGGGAACAATAATGAATGTGAAAGAGAAGAATAAGGATGGTCCTAAAGTCCGTAAAGACTTACAACTCTTAGGCATAAAATAATGGTTACATCCTATAAATGATGAAGGAGTAGTTCATTATCTAGAAGCGCATTTCAGTTTGACCTCTAATCATAAAAAATGTGTTTGTAATTTCTTGAAAGATCTTAAGTTGCCTGATGTTTTTTGCTCAAATAATTGAGGTTGTGTAAATTTGAAAGAAAAAAATATTACGGAATTAAAGAGTCATTATTGTCACATTTTATTGGAATATCTTATTCCTTTAGCAACCCGTGGATTACTTCAAGATAATGTTTATGATGCTATAGTAAATTTGTCCTAATTCTTTCGGTTGTTGTGCACCAAAGAGTTTTATGCAGCGAATCTCGAATAATTGTACATGGATATTACAACGACACTTTGCAAATTTGAAATGATTTTTCCACCATCAATCTTCGACATCATGATGCATCTCCCGGTTCACTTGTCATTTGAGGCTTTTCTTGGAGGACATGTCCAATATCAATGAATGTATCTCATAGAACATTACATGGGTACAATGTAAAAATATTGGCAGAATAAAAACCACCCAGAATTCTCAATAAGCAAGAGCTATCTAGTAAATGAGAGTATTGATTTATGTGCCAGGTATATGGAGGAGGAAGACCAATAACATGCACAAACTGAAATCTCGAGCCTTTTAATATTTTCATCATTGGAAGACTTATCTAACGGAAAAATATACAACTTGGATTATAGCGATCGAGTGACAGCTCATTCATACATTTTAAAAAATTATACCGAAACAAAACTTTTTTACATGTAAAATTCAATATTTTATTGTTATGGTACGTTTTATTAATTAGAATTAAAGAGTATGTTGCTATTTAATATTTGATCTATAAGAAAATTACGAGTTATAAATTATATAAGTTTTTTAAAATAATTATTATATTTAATAATTTATAAATTTTCACATTTAATTTTTTATACTTAAAAAATATAAGTTTTTATTTACATAGATAAATAAAATATATAAAAATTAAAAAATCAAATAAAAATATATAATTACATATTTATTATTATTTAAATTAGAAAATTAAACGTAGTTAAATATAAATAAGTATTTAGTTATAATTTTATATTATTATTATGATTATTATATTTTAAATATAATAAATAAATTAAAATTTTAATAATTTTATAAAACTAAAAGATAAAATACTAAAGCTTATACATGCTGTAACTAGTAAAATCATTTACTATATTATACATACCTAAATAATCATATAGATATAAATAATATTCAACCAAACAACAATTCTAATTTACTGTAAATATGGTTACTATATCTACATTCATATACCTCATAACCTCTAGGTAGAGGTAGCGTTTGTTATATAGTATTTGTTATATAGGTATTAATTGTAGGAGTTATACATTATAAAGGGGTATTAAGAGGTGTAAGTTATATATGTTATTTGTATTTGGTTGAAAATATAAAAGGATATAAATTATATAGATTTTTTAATTTTGTGTTTGGTTGGTAGTATAAAAATGTTGTATAAAATGTAAAATACATTTTTGCCCTTAATATTTATTTATATTTAATTTAATTTTTAAATTAATATTTACTTAAAATTTTTTATTTCTCTATATTTATAGTGATAATATGAATTAACATTAACCTTCGTAACAACTTCCTCATCTGGAAGCTTGGTGACTTCTAAAAATAAGAAGATTTCTTTGTCAAGGCATTGATCATCTTGAAGACTTGAAGCTTGCATGCATCTTATTACATTTTGCTTGATGTTTGGTTTCTATTTGTTGCCACTAACTGTGCTTGGAATTTGAGGATTTGTCTCTGTATCATTGCTTGTTTGTACTTTTCACTTAATGCAACTCACAATCTTTTTTATTATTGAAACGTTGACCTTTTAAAACAAAATCTAGTTGGGTTTGCCATTATCTAAATTTATTGCTTTAGTGATGATCTCTTTCTCACAAAATACTTATATATTTCCATCTTGGTATTTTAATTCGGCATTATTAGATGTTGGTCTTTTGCTGAAATAAGTAATTATTTTTTCTCCCTATTCTTCTCATGCGGGGCTTTAGAGAAATTGGACAATTCAGTCTTTCAGGGAAGATTGTTGCATGTCATGCTAACAAAGGAGAAAGTTCTTCCTCAGAAACAAGAGTATGTAACAGGGGAATTAAGATGTTTCATCCTTTCTTGACCTATCAGTTAATGCATCTACCATATAAGGAGTTACATGACAATGTGGTTTGTCTAATAGGTTCGGTATCTTGGTGAATGGATCTTCAAAATCATTTCATAAACCAGTCCAGTTAGGAGAGAAGTTGGGTAATGTCATGCTTTGAGGATATTTATTGTGACAATTTAGATTAAAGAAGTATTCAGAAATCCACCGTAATACCCAGCCAAATAATTTTCAACGGCTTGTTTGTTTTATGTTGTCTTGTTGAATAAATGGACGATATGGCAATTCTCTTATGAGAAGAATTCAAAAAGGTGGATGAAGTTTTTGAAAATAAAAGTTTAAGGGTAAATATGGAAATATTGTTTTTATCCTTCTTCTTTGTAACTGGTTTGATTAGGTACAAATTAATTTGTACCTAGTTTGATGTATAAATAATATAACAATTAATACTGTCTATATAAAATATTTTAGCCAAACAACTAATCTAATTTAGTGTTAATATTATTATACTATATCTACATGTTAGTAGATGTTAACAAACATGGCCTTAAAGTATTAATATTGACAAATAAAAACAATTCTATTAATATAATTTTAACAACAAAAATATAATATATGAATTATGAAAAATTAAATAAAAAAATTAGTTGTGATCTTGGATCATATTTATAACTACACACCCAAGTATCGATTTTTTTTTAGAGAAAATAGACTATAAATATTTCTGAACAACCCACGAAAAATGATAAACTCAACAAAAGATTCAACGAAAGTAAATTCAAGAATTAACGTGGCATGACATGTAGGTAAGAGAGAAAATTTACAAAATTTCCCGAAACGCTTATTTCAGGTCCTGAAATGGCTTTAAAATGTCCTGAAACGGTTATTTCGGGGTTTTTTTGTCCCGAAATGGCCGTTTCGGGACGGAAATGAGTGGTTTCGGGACCTGAAATGAGCGCTTTCGAAACGAGGGGACAACCTGGCAGGACACGTCGGATTCGTGGACTTGCTTTCGTTGAATATTTCGATGATTTTATCATTCTCACAACCCACTTAGGTACCAATTAAAGCTCAAAAGTTACTCATAAATGTATTTATATTTATTAGGCTCACTTTTATAAAGAGTTAATGTTTGTTGTGATTTCTTAGACTCTATATGGGATAGATTGAATATATACAATGAGTTTGTTAATTTTGTTTTTAAACTAGTTTTAAAATAATTAATAAAATTAATAATACTTTATTAAATAATTAAAACAAAATTTAAATATTATATATTAAAATAAGATACATTATATAAATATTAAAAAATATATATTAACATATATTATCATATTTATCTTTATTTAATTTTATAAATATAATATGTATAATTAAAATTAAACAAATTAAATTAAATAATTCAAATACATATTATAAATTAAAATAAAAGATATTATATAAAAGATAAAACAAATAAAATAAAAATTTTATTTTGTCTTTATATATCTTATTCATGTATTCTTACAACTTATTTATCTTTATATTATATTTATTCCTAAATTAAATTTTAAATTTATCTTTCTATAAAAATTACCTCATTTTGTAAGCTTCTTATTTATATAGAATAAACAAAGTTGAAAATTCAAAATACTTTAAAAACAATATATATTCTAATTTGAAAAACATTTTTTAACTCTATTAATATTAAGTTTAAATAATGATTAATATTAAGACATAAAATAATAAAAAAATAAATCCACGAAAATATAAGAAGAAATACTTCCGCAAGATCAATGTTAAATATTCGCATATACTGTCCAAATAGAGTTTAAACTAGGAAACCAATTCATTTCTTAAATAGATAACTATTTAAAATCTAATATATTTTATATAATATATAAGATTTGAGTTCATTTGTCAGAATCCAAGCAATAACCTGTTGACTTATTACCTTCTTCATAATTTTTAATTTTAGTGATTGTTATTATTTGCGTCAATCTTTGATTTTAATATATGGTTGAGTTTTTTTATTTTTTTAATAATTTATAGAGGAGAAAATTAAATGATTTTAATAATTTTGAGAAATTAATAATTATTTATGTTAAAATTTTTAAAAAAAATATTAATATATATAAATAAAATAAAAAATAATAATTTAAAATAAAATATATTTTAGTATTTTAATTAATAAATTAAGTGATTTAATTAATTAAAGAAATAAATAAAATAATATTTAATTTAGTTAAAGTTATTAAAATAATCCAAATAAAAAAAGGCACAATTCAAATATAAAGCAAGGCCCAATTCAATTAGAAAGAGGAAGAGACGAGAAACTCAAATACAACAAAAGCTGAGAATGCTATTTTCTATAGAATATAATAAACAAATAACCGATCTTCTCAATCATTCATATACAAATATATCAATAAGATTATTTTTTTATAACGTTGTAATGGAGTTTTAACATGTTAACATTGAGGAGAGAAAATATTTGTAACGAAAAAAATGTAGCTAATGCAATGATGTGAAATAATGATAAAATTTACTCACCAAGTATAATTAAATTTTTTTCTTTTATCACTATTAATAATTTATCTCTATTATCACTAACTACAATTTCTTTCTTCTTTTCATTAATATTTTTTTTATTATCTATTAATTTGTATATATATATTTATATATATTGTTCGTTAATTTATTTATTTATAAATTTTTAAATCAATAATAGGGAGAATAAATAAATAAAATAACAAATGATATAAATGTATATGTTTAAAAATATATATATTATATTATCAGAATAATAATATTAAGAATGAATCAATCAAATAATAATATATGTATATTATATTTGATAAAATATATATATAATAAAAAATTATTATTATATTTTAATTTAATTAATTATTTTCTCATCTTCTAATATAACAATGAAATAACTAATTGAATAATTTGTGAAAACTATTATTGATTGAATGAGGTAGGAAAATTATTATTGAGCAATGATTAAGGACGACCAATTATATTATATTGTTTGATATTGTGAAAATAAATGTTTTGATACACTTTTGAACAATATTTATATGGTTGTTTTTTTTTAATTTATTTAACTGGTACTCTTTAATTAAAATTTCAATTTATTAACATAAATTAGTAAATTAATCCGATTAAATGTTCTTAATTAAATATAATACAATTAATTATTATTTATTTTAATTTGAGTAATTTTTATTATTGATAATAAATTTTTATTTTTTTTAGTAAATATGAGAGAATAAATTATTGAGCTAGAGAAATAATTTTAATGCTTATAGTGACATGTAAAATAATTTATAAAAATAAAATTTATAATAATAAAAATTTAAAGAAATAAATTATTAGAGATTTTTTTAATAATAAAAGTTGAAGAAAGAAAAATTATTATATGTATTGTGAGTTACATTTTCCATCATTTAAAATATAAGAGAAAAAAATATTATATTTTAAATAGTTAATTATTTAGTAAATTAGGGTTTTTTTTCTAGTGATTTGATAATTTAACTCAAATTTATGTCTTGATTGGAGTTTTAAGTTTAAATCTTACACCAACAAATTAAAAGAGAATGAGCGTGTATTTTACCTATAAATAATAAATAAATATATTGTGAAAAGTTTTTTTTGGAATTTAGAGAATAAAACGAGATAGAGAATCACGTGACATCCTGTTGAAAAAAAATTTTAAAAGAGAGAAAAGATTAAAAAAAAATAATTAAGTAATGAACGTACATGAACACATAACAAAATTAACTATTTGAGGAACAACATTAAAACACATAAAGTAATTTTTTCAAAACAAACAAACATAAAAATAAATATTAAGATTTTAGACATCTCACAAAAATAAAAATAATTTTCCAAAAGATACTTTTTGACCATGTAAATTTAATTATTCATAACATTATGACTAGGGGTGGAACTAGGGATGACAACCATACCCGTCGGATAGACAAGTATTCATCGTTAAACTCGATTTTCATATTATTACCCGACCTGAACCGACGGGTATCTCTATCCTCGACGGGTAACCTATTATCCGAAAATATAAGTTTATACTTATTATTTTTTAAATATACTAAATATTAAAAAAGAAATGAAAATATTACTTAATTGCATTGCATAATTATGTAGTAAAATTTTAAAAATATATATAACAAGTTATTACATATCGGAATTTAACAAAAATTAGAGATTTTAGAAAAAGTTAACAAAAGTTAGAGAGAAGATGGAAAAAGTTATAAAAGTTAGAGAGAAGATGGAAAAAGTTAACAAAAAGTTGAGAGACAGGGGAGAAAGTTAAAAGATTTTTGAACTTGTGAAAAGAAAGAAGAGAGTAAAAAAATATTTTGTTATAAAGAAAATGAAAGTTAATAATTATGGAAAAGATAAATTAAAATAATCTTGAAGTGAAGTATGTGTAGTATGTGTACAGTTAACATAAATAATATATTTATTTATGTAAAATTTTAAATGTCATTATAAAGTTTAAAATATATATATATATGTATATATAAAAATATTAATATTAATATTTCGGGTATTGGGTTTGAGTTGTGCGCACTTTCCATCCTCAAACCTAATCAGATAATCATTTTTACTCCTTATCTCCGACTTCAAACTCGATTTAAAATACTCGAGTCCGACCATTGGATACCCACGGGTATCAAGTATACAAGTACTAACTATTATCCCTATGCAGAATTGGTTCGGGTAGGCTGAACTCCATCCAGAATTATTTTTTATGGTACAAATGTGATACTGCTTCCTAATTTTTAAATTTGTTTTAATTTAATACATTATTATTTTTATCTAATTTAAAAAGACAAAACTTACCTTCATTTACCCTCATTTTATCCATAATTTTCTCGTTATTGTTTTATGCTCACCCCAAAAAATTTTCAACCTCACCCTAATTCGAATCCCTGAATTTCCGTCCGTAGTTACAACAATATTTTTTATTATTATTTAGAGCACTATTCAATAATAGATGATTCCAATAGAATTTCAAACCTAACTTTTGATAGAAATTGTCAAACAATGACACTCTGGAATGTGATTAATACTAAGTAGAAAATTGAGTTAACAAGTATAGATTTTGTGCTTGTGGATCAAGATGTAAGTCATGTTTGTTGGGTTTTGATGACATTTCTTGCTAACATGTTATTTGTTAAATTTTTGTTATTTATTTAAATGTGACCACATTTTTGTTTATTTTTAATGGGTGCAACCATTCACTATAGCATACATCACCAAAATGTTAAGAGATTTAGGTATAGGACGCTTATGCATGCTAGAAAATTTTCTAGTTGTCTTAGCCAGTTCGAACTATAAAATTGTTGAAAATAATTTAATTGTTTTTTCACGAACGGGACAAAGATGCGATCGACATGTTGATGACATTATGGAAATATCGAAGTTTAGCTTAATTCAATTCTCAGACTATAAAAATGTAGTTGATAAATGCACTATAACAAAGGATTTGACAGGTTTGAGAATTTTTGGTCTAACTAAAAAATTGTTTATATAATTTGATGACAAACTCTTTATCTTTGTGTTATGAAGTGGTTCTTACTTGGTTAAAAAATGTTGGAAATGAAACTATAAGTCATACTGGTTGGAAATGAAACTATAAGTCATACTGGTGGTCATTTGTTGTCTAGACGAATCATTTGCTTACAATAGGAGAGGTATTAATATTGTTAAAATATATATATATAAAAAAATTGTATTGTATGATAATTTAATTAGATGTGTTATGTTTAATGTATAGACACTATATTAAATTAATAAGAAAACTAATATAATATTGTGATAATATTTTACAATTATAGTATTGTATATTACAACATTCTACCTTAAACTCAAGAGAAAAAAACTTAGACAACTTGAGGTTGAAAATGAGTTTCTAAATTATTGATGATATAATTTTTAGCTTGATGAACTCGTAGAGATTATCTAACGACGTGATAACAATGTATTGTCTAAAAATAATCCAACGAAGAAAGTAAAATCCAATGGGCATTTAATTATGTGTAATTTTTTTAAGGTGGCTTATTTAGCTATTTTTCACTTTTAAAATAAACTGAATATTTTAGCCTTTTATTTTTAATATATTTAAAATTAAGTATATAAAAGTAAATGATTATAAATATGCGTTATCAAATATACTTATATTAAAATAATTCATATATTATATTAAATGATAATTTAATTTATCAAACACTTTATTAGTCTTTATTTTTTATGTTTTATTTTATGAAAAAATAAGTTACTTTAAATAAAAATATTGTGTAATTTTTTTAAAAGTATTTTTAATAATTAAAAAATATAATTGAGGTGCTAAATATAGATTTATAAAATATTATATAGGATTTTGTGACATTATTAAATGAATGAAAATGGCCTATAAAGAAGGAGGAGGAGAAGTTAGATAATTAGACGACAATGGAGATGAGAAATTTGGTCTTCGTCTTCCTCTTGATTATCGATATTGTTTCTAGCAAGGGGAAATTATAAACCTTTATGATAAAAATTTATTAAGTGGATGAATTTAAATTAATTTAACTAATTGAATTACATAGTTGAGTATGGTTAAATCTTTTGTAGAGGCTAGGCTTTGCTTGTCATGTCATAGAGCCATGGATTCCATGGGTTATGTCTAAGTGACCATAACAACAGCCATGTGTCTCAGCGCGAGTGTTTCACATACGACGTTGAGCTGCTTTTCTATCATAGAGAGGTTAATAACATGTGCAATCGTCACCGGTGAAACACTCATTGAGACCGTTGTGGTCTTCCAATATATCCCATGGAATCCATGGCTCTATGACGTGCAAAGTGGAGTCTTCCTGACAAAAACATTTAAGTAATGAATCATCATATGACTGACATGTTATTAGGATCTTCTTCATAGCCACCTCAGTTCAGTTTATTATCTTGCTTCTGTACACAGCTCCATAACCGCCTTCCTCGATAATATTCTTGGCGGAGAATCAATTGTGGAGAGATGAAGGCCTCTTAGAGTAAACTAATGACCCCATCTAAGTTGAGAGATTTTAGAAAATCCAATCAATAGAGAAGGCATTGAATGTCCATAAGACTGTGAAGAAGACTGCTTCATTATCGTCCCCGAATCGCCACCACCATCTTCTCCATCGACTGAGAACTGAAATGTTGTGTCCCACATCATGCATCGTGTTACATTTGATATTATTTCTTTTAGTTTTCTTTTATTAATATTTTACCATTGTAAGGACACTATATAATGTTAGACTAATTTCATTAGAAGTAGGTTGATATTTTGTACAAAAGTACTTTATAGTTTCTCTTTAATTACATGTTTGCGGGGAGTTTTTCTATCTCCCTTTGTCTATCTATTTCGATCTTTTATCTTCTCTTCTTCCTCAATCTTGTCTATCTTCTTTCTCTCTAGTTATATTCATAACGAGACACTACACTTGGTATCAGAGCATCTTTGTTACTAATGACGATTAAAAGATCAATAAGTTCAGAAGAGGTGGGGGATAAAATTCTGAATCGTCTGGAGGCACTTGAAAGAGATCACCAAGATTTGAAAAAAAAGATGTTTATGATAATTCTCAAAGATTCAAGGAAACTGAAAAGGAGCAATTGAAACCATCTTCGGATCTTCTTGAAATCTCGAAGAACATGGTGAATATTAACAAAACAATGGAACTCTTGTTGAAGCAAATGTCAGATGGATTTTCTCATTAAGATGACAATGAAGGTCCAAGAACGCATTTACAGGATGAAGGGGTGCAAAAAGAAATCATATTTCAAGTGGATAACTCTTCTTGAATTTTTCCAGGACCACCCTTACAAGAAACTTCCTCGGGGCAGCCTAACCGAACCTAAGGTTGGTCATTAGCAAAGCAGTCCAAAAGACGGTAGTAATCCATGGTGTTGGATAACTAAGATTACGAGATTCTTTGAAAATCTTTCACATAAAGATGATGACAATGTGGGTTATGCAGCTTATTATTTGGAGGGATCACCGGATATTTGGTTGACAAATTATTCGGTAGAAGGAGGGATAATATCATGGATTGAATTCTTGGAGGCAATCTTGTAACATTTCAAGAAAAAGAACATTGAGACGTGATTGTGGAATTTAATCAAATTCGTCAGGAAGGTGAACTAAAAAACTACATTTTGAAATGAATGGAGTTAAGAGCTCTTTCGGCGAGATACATGACGCCACAAACAAATGATTAATATACTCGCAGTTTCTTGGGAGGATTGAATGTTGAAATTAAAATGGTGATTAATTTGTTACAACCTACTCACCTACTTCTCTAGATCAAGCTATTAAACTCACAAGAATTCAAGAACAAAATTTAGAGGATACTAACAAAAAGGTGAAACTTAATGTGTTCCGACAAATCTGTAAATACGTTGCCAAAAGGGTTCAATGGTATGCCACCATCGGTGGTCATTCTACCAAGCTAGAAGGGAGAAAGGACTATGTTACAAGTGTGGGGATAAATATACAAAAGATCGTAAATCAAAGTTCCACAAATATGTTTATTAGAAGGCGATAATTAAGAGATGCAATCAATATTTGCATCTATGGAGTAAGATGAGCAAATTTGGGTCGAAACTTAAAATAGAACTTTAAAATGATGGGAATGTTGTATCCCACGTCATGTATCAGGTACATTTAATATTATTTTCTTTGGTCGTCTTTTATTACTATTTTATCATTGTAACGAGACTATATAACATTAGACTAGTTTAATTATGAGTATCTTGATATTTTGTACTAATGTACTTTCTAATTTCTCTTTAATGGTATTCTTTTTATCTCCTTTATCTATCTATTTTGATCTTTTATTTTCTCTTCTCCCTCAATCTTGTCTATCTTCTTTCTCTCTAGTTACATTTATAACGAGACACTACATGAAACCTTCAATTAATGAACTGCATTAGCTTACATTATCAGCACCATCAATTGATTTGCTATTAAGAACCAACATCTTCTCTGAGCTTCTCTCGTTCCATTTATCGTGATTTACAAAGATTAAACGTTCAGGAATTCTAACCCTATAAATATCGATTTCATTGGACACGTCTGGTATCTGGATAATAGAGAAATTATCCAACCCTGAACATAACATATATAAAGGGATAAGAGACAAACATAAACATTATGAATACTCCAATGCATATTCATATTATCACCCATAGCTTTAAACAAAAAAAACCACGTGTCTTCTTCAAAAGTTCTAAATCTAGGTTTTTAGATGACATTCTAATTAATCAAACTCAATACCTTTCAAAGCACAATCTTTCGGCGACATAATTCGGAACAAAGTCACTTGTGAATCCATTCAATATATCAATCCATGATCAAATCCAGTTCATATTAACCTCATCAAAATAAAAATACTTATGATTAAAAGTGAGGAACATGTATTACTCAACCCATATTCAACCCAAATTAAATTTATCCAACCCATAACCCAACTTATATTATTTACTAATATGGGTTATTATTTTATTTTTTCATTTAATATGTATTTAACATATTTTTATCCATTTAACACGTTTTTGACATGTTTAATACGTTTTCACATTTTCACGTTTTTGGCACGTTTTGACACGTTCAACACGTTTAACACATTTTTCACATTTTTGACACGTTTAATACGTTTTCACACGTTTAACACGTTTTTTTACATATTTGACACGATTTTGACACATTTAACACGTTTTTGTCACATTTAACACATTTTTGACACGTTGAACACGTTTTTCATGTTTTTGGCATGTTTAACATTTTAACACGTTTAGCACGTTTTTGATACGTTTTTCACGATTATGACATATTTAACACATTTTGACATATTTTTCACATTTTTCGCACGTTTAACACGTTTAACATATTTTTCACGTTTTTCACATTCTTGACATGTTTAACACGTTTTTAACATGTTTAACACATATTCACATGTTTTTCATGTTTTGGCACATTTAACACGTTTTGACAGGTTTAACACATTTTCCACGTTTTTGGCATGTTTTGACACGTTTAACACGTTTTTGACACGTTTAACATGGTTCTCACATTTTTGACACATTAATATGTTTGTCACATGATTAATGTGTCAAACGTGAAAAAATGTGTTAAACATGCCAAAAACGTGTTAAACATGCTAAAAATGTGCTAAATGTGACAAAAAACTTGTGAAAACTTGTTAACGTGCAAAAAACATGTTAAACATGTCAAAAATATGTTAAATGTCAAAAACATGTTAAACATGTCAAAATGTGAAAACGTGTTAAATGTACCAAAACATGTTAAATGTGTTAAATGAGTAAAAAAACGTGTTCAAAATGTCGAAAACGTGTTAATGTATGAAAAACGTGTCAAATATGTCAAAAACGTGTTAAACATGCCAAAAACATGAAAAAATATGTTAAACGTGTGAAAATGTGTTAAACATATCAAAAACGTGTTAAACATATCAAAAACGTATTAAACGTGCCAAAAACGTGAAAATCTTGTTAAACTTATCAAAAACGTGTTAACGTGTTAAATATGTCAAAAACGTGTTAAATTAGTACTAAACCATTTGAACTTTATTTGAATCCATTCGAAACGATGTTTCAACTGAAGATTTATAGCCCAATCCCTTCACGCTAACTGCAATAATCAATAGTTTATGTAATTGCAAGGTTTAGAGAGGGCTAAAAAAATGATTATGGTTAAGGGGATAGATGAATCAGATGTAATTGAGTTGAATATTGTAATATGTAATATCCTCATTCATGACTTTGCAAAGGAAAAAAACCTTAAGACTATGAGATAAAGAACAATTTAGATAGAAATAGACTAAATCTAAAACCCAATATTGTGACATATTGTACACTGATATTCGGTTTATGCCAAAAAAAAAAAAAAAAAAAAAAAAATGATGGAAGAGTTAATAATTAAGATATTGGTACTAGATCTCATTTGTAAGATTGATGATTATTTTACAATTTATAAAATTAAATATTATAAATATAAATATATAGATATAAATTTATTTAAAAATTATCTTGTCATATATTTAAATATAAATAAATTATTCTCATTTAATTATTTGTCTCCCTTTTATATTAATATATTTTTTCTTTCCATACTTTATTAAATTAATATTTAAATATTTATTAGATACACTATTATTTTATTTATTTTTAATTTAACTTTTTTAATATTATATTTTTCTTATTATATTTTTTTATAAATAATTATATATATACTTTATTTTATATTAATTATTATATAATATATAATTATATATTAAATTTTATAAATATTTTCACATCTTTTTTTTTAACTAAATTGTCCAAATAATGTATTAAAAACTAATAATTTTTATACATTCTCTACATATTTATTATTTATATAATTAATTAATTTTTGTATTTAATGATTTGTTATTCAATAACAATATTGGTCCAATATATATATATATTCATAAATCACAAATGGTCAAATGGTTAAAATATTCACATGTCAAACTCGATATTAAGGTTCGAGTCCCAACTCATAATACTAAGTTATTTTTTTGGGGAAAACAGTTAAAACCATTTCAGTAAAATCTCAAAAGCAAGAAGGTCAAAAATCAAATCTAGACAAACCCTAGCTATGATTAAGGATGACAATCAAAAGACCCTAAAAAAATCGATTAGTAGCATTCATACATTCTAAATCAATTGAGATTACAAATTGAAAAGACTACGTTCAAACCTAATCATCCCAGCCTGAGATTTTCGCATGCCATCTATCTTCAGAGAGGCCTTCTTCCCCTTCCTCTACCTCTTCCTACTAAGTTATTTATTACACATAGTTAGACAATGTAGTTATCATTACACATATCATTTCAATTACTTCTATAAATATCATATGATTACTCTTATAAAGATCATAATGTATTCCTATATTTTTAGCTACTCTTATAAATATCAACATCTATTACACATATTTAGAGACTATAGTTATCATTCAAATATGTGATATATATTTTTAGTTACTCCTATAAAAATGGTCCAAAGATATGAACTTACTCAGTAAACCGAAAGAATTGATCCAAATTTGGTTCAAACTAAGGAATAGTCTAGCTTATATGTATAAAACAGAAGTACTTAGCCATTTTATTAGTCTATTGGGAAACTATTGTATATGAACCCAATAATGGAGGAAAGTGAACACTGATATATTCTAAGATAAATATTGAAGTGAATGATAGAAGCACTTTACCATCAAAGATGATAGTAGTTAACAAAAGAGGCAAATCCACACACATAGATATTACGTATGAATGGAAGTCAAACATATGTGTGTTCTACAAGTAATAAATGTTCAGAAGCAATTGAAAAACAATAGAAAAAACTAAAAGTTCAGAGAAGAACGTGAAAGCTGAAACTAAAGAATTAGAAAATCATATTGATGAAGCTAAAGATGGAGAGGATGAAGAATCAAATGAAAGAAAATATGAAGAATTAGAGAAAGAAGAAGAATAATCAAAAGATGAAAAAGAATAAGAATTAGGTGAAGGAAAAATGGGGAAATTGGGGAATAAAAGTAGATGAAAATTATAGGAAGAAAGTGAAGAGAAAACTTTGAAAGTAGACCAAAGCAAATCAGATAATGACACAAATGAATGTGCAGGTAAATATGAAATTCCTAAAATATTAAAACAAAATTCATTTATCAGATATTAATGGCTCCTCTAAAGAGAAACTAATCCAAGAGAATGAGGTTAATGCTTGTCGAAATTTTTAAACTAGTTCTGTAAATTCTATTAATGAATGGAAATTAGAATGTGGGTAATAAAATCAAATTCACATGAAATTAAAATGTGAATTAAAGAGTGAAATTTAATCCAAATGTATAATTTGAATCAATTAATTAATTGATCTAAAATTCCTTGATGATCAATATATATATATATATATATATATATAAATATATATATATATATATATATATATATATATATATATATATATATATATAATGATGCTTAATTTTTAAAGTGTCCGGATTGGCGAATCGAGAGCTGTGGTTAATTTGGATATATATGTGAGAGTAAATTGATATTTGGGCCGGATTGTGGGTTGACCCGTCCATAAATTTAAAACGGTTAAAAATAAAATTAAAAATGCTATAAGTGTGGTTCAAACTTGCAACCTAACAAAACAAGTAAAACTTTTTAACCAACTAGGCTAATACCACTTTATATTTTAAATTCAACACCAAATTTGATAAACGCGGGACATTTTAAAAATATAAATTCAACTTTTTAACTAGTTAATCTCTCTTTATATATATATATATATAATGATGCTTAATTTTTAAAGTGTCCGGATTGCCGGGTCGAGAGTTGTGGTTAATTTGGATATATATGTGAGAGTAAATGGATAATTGGGTCGGATTGTGCGTTGACCCGCCCATAAACTTAAAATGTTTAAAAATAAAATTAAAATTTCTATATGTATGGTTTGAACTTGGAACCTATCAAAACAAGTACAACTTTTAACCAACTAGGGTAATAACACTTTATATTTTAAATTAAACACCAAATTTTATGAACGCGGGACATTTTAAGAATATAAGTTCAACTTTTTAAATAACTAATATATATATATAATAATGCTTAATTTTTAAAATTTCCGGATTGCCGGGTCGAGAATTGTGGTTAATTTGGATATATATGTGAGAGTAAATGGATACTTGGGTCGGATTGTAGGTTGACCCGCCCATAAACTTAAAACGGTTAAAAATAAAATTAAAAATGCTATAGGTATGGTTCAAACTTACAACCTAATAAAACAAGTATAACCCTTTAACCAACTAGGCTAATAACACTTTATATTTTAAATTCAACACCCACTAGTAAAAATTGATCTTTTAACGCCCGGATATTCGTCCGTAATTTATATTATTTCGGTCGGTATTAATCAGTACTATCCGGTTAAATTACGGACGTTCACAGATGATAGAACATGCGTCGTTATTGAAAAAGAATCAATAACGTCCAAATTTCATTCGGACGTTATTACTCAATAAAGGCCAATTTTTCTGTCGTCGTTATTAAACAATAAAGGCCGAATTTTCTTCAGACGTTATTGATAAATACAGTCTGTTTTCATACTGATGTTATTGATCAATAAAGTCTGTTTTCCTACTAACGTTATTGATCAATAAAGTCCATTTTCCTACGAACATTATTGATCAATAAAGTCTGTTTTCCTACCAACGTTATTGATCAATAAAGTCCATTTTTCTACGAACGTTATTGATCAATAAAATCCATTTTCTTACGGACTTTATTGATTATACTAAAAAACGTTTTTAATCTAGAAACCTGACATTTTAAATTAAAACCTATTATATTCAAATTAAACTATATTATATATAACACAAAACATATACATGTTCCAACAATCTATTCAAAAATATATATGTTCCAAAACATGAATAGACATTTACAAATTTTTTAACCTATAAGACATATAGTTACTTCATTTTTTCAAATTTTCAAAACATGATTAAACATATATATGTTTCTTCATTTCTTCAATCTTCATATATCCAAAATCTGCAACAATCACATGAAAATGAAAATTAGGCATTTCAAAACTGTAGAAAGCAAAAACCAACATAAGTAAAATACTTTTTATAAAAAAACAATAGAACCACGTTTTCATTGAAACAACAATCTTATTAACTATTTTTGGCAAATTCTAAATTACTACAACTAATAGAAATCTTAGTTGATTGGTTAGAAGAAGAAAAAAACCAGTAAAACCACAAATCTCATTAAGCTGAGTCTATCCATAAAATAGATTAATTAAACTGACATTAAAGAAGACATAAGCACAACAATACCACAACCCTAATCATGATAAGAACAAATGAATTGTTGATTTTAAAGAATGACCTAATTAGTTGATCATGTAGAAAATAGAACAATTGTTGATTTAAAGTAATCTCTTATTAAACGTTTCACAAGAGAAGTGGAAAGACCTTGTTAATCTTTATCTTCTTCATCTTCTTCTTCATTAGCTGTATTTAATGAGACTAAAATTATAAAAAAAAAATCATATTAACATAAACAATTAATCAAAATATTTTTAAAACCTATTTTAAAAGGGCGACGTAGTAGGTGGTACTTGTGCAGGGGGTGGCATCGACGAAGATTGAATTCCTAAGTATCATGCCATCATAGCTTGCATTATTTTTTCCGTTCAACACGCTCAGCTAAGAGTCTAGCATCAATAGCTTCCCTTTCTTGCTAATCGTTTTGCTTCATTAGTCTCCCTTTCCTCTATTAACTTTTTTTTAATTTCTTCCAAATAACTTTGTACTTGCTCATGATTATTTGTTAATTTATCTACTACGGCTCTTAAAGAAGCATTCTCTTGTCGAAGAGCTCTCTTTGATTGATCACCTCTAAATTGTGAAGTCGACACTCATGTTCCCATCCCAATGACAGTTCCATGATTTTGAGGGTCAAACACTTGTTCCACCATATCCATATCAGAGATGGGATGATTTTCTTGTCTAACTTCACGCATCTTATCCTATTTATATTAATTTAATTATAACATAAACAAAATATCATAAAAATGAATAAAAAATTAGAAATACTTACCGACTGTGATTGTACATCGGGATCAATAGATTTGTCCTTCCTTGTATGAGTCCTCATAAAGACGTCCTTGTAATATGGACATTTCCATCCCATATTTCCTAAATATATTCATGAAACACATTCAGTATATGGTTATTTAAAAAAAAATATAAAGTAATTAAGCTAGTTACACACATACCATTTCCGCCCGCCCCACTTGAGAAAATGACTTGCTTCCGGTGCGGTGAACATATTTGTGTTTCTTTCTATTAGTTTTATTGGTAGAGCTTGTGTTCCTACACTTATAAAAACAATTTAAATTATTTATCACATAAAAATATTTATCTTAAATTAGTAATTACCTTATATTTATCGGTGAGAAGTAGTGGTGAGCAACCATTCCCATCCTCTTGGGTCATTTCCTTTGGATTGCTAGTTTAACTTTATTCCAGTCACCGTTGTGCACATCGATACCAATGTCTATTAATATCGGCTCTCCACCTATTCCAAAAATGTTGCATGTGTCCATAACGTGGCATCGCGATAATCTTGAATATTAGTAGCATCGAACTTATCGTGAAAAATTTAAAATGTTTTGATAAGAAGATATTATTTAGAAATATTTTTAAAGAAAATTTAACTCACTGTCAACATGTTGCCACAAATTATCCAATTCAGATGGAACTAACAAGTTCCATTTCAGCATGCGATGTTTGACTGCAAAATTATCGCGCACAATAGACCCCAAGTGACGAGCCCATTTCTACCTATTTTCACAAAATGGTTTTTTATCCACCAAATTGATGACGACAGTGGCCTTATCTCCATTTTTTTGTCATTTTTGACAATGCAAAATTTTTATTACTTCATCTCCTTCTTTTGGTACCTTGATATGTCGTTGATTCAGCGTCCAGTAGTGAATGTGGCATATCATTTGCAAGTATGACATCTTGGTAGATGTTGGAATCATTTGCAATTATGTCATTCGAGTGAGGTATGACATCATGTGTATTTGTGACATCTTGTGAAAATATACTTCTAGATGCATCTCTTTTCTTTCGTATTTCTGCTGGTTTGACATTTAAGCTACCTGGAGGAAGGTTGTTCTTATCTTTTCCAGTCATGATTTCTAAAATTAAACAAATAATATTATTAGCATAGCAAATAATAACAACATTATGAGTAGAATAAACTCTAAACATATTATTAGTACGATAAACAATACCCATTTGATGATATCAAGTATATGAATATCGAGGATTTGTCTTAATCGCAATTTGCCAACCTCGTTTAGAGACATTATCTCTTATAAAAAATACTTGTTTTGCTTGAGTGACTAATATAAAAGGATCTGTCTTTTGAGTTGTCAATAATCGGTTACAATTTATGCTAACAAAACCATATTTATCAACTTTAATTCCACTTTATCCAGAATGCACGTCAAAACCACTTGCACTTAAAAAGTACTATCCGTCTTCCATTATGATAGTGCATTTAAATAATTTTTGTTAACACTCCATAGTAGTCCATATTTTCCAGGTCATTATTGCCACCAATATTTTCATAATTTTGGAAGATAATTTTATCAAAAAGAAATACCTGGGATAAACAAATTTTATTTTGTATTAAAAGCCACAATACCTTTTTTTTCTTACGAATTAGTCGTTAAAATTAGGATGTCATATTCATTACTAAATTATTTGTCTTCATAAAAAAGTAAAATAATTTTAATATTAAAAAAATATAATATATTAATTGTGAGAATTTAAATGAATAAAAGATTATTTTAACCTTAGTTTATGAATTCTTTTTAAATTAGGTGTGATTATGTATTATATTATTTTTTTGATAAATTTAAATTAAATTCTAAGATTTGGGTTATAATTCATTAAAAATTTACAAATATAAGGATTGAATATATATTGAGTTTGTTAAATAGGTTTATAAATTAACTTTAAAATAATTAATAAAAATAAAAGTAATTACAAATTACCAAAATATATATATATATATATATAATATATAATTTGAAAACAAATTATTAAAAAAAAAATCATGTTGTTAGGTAAATTTTATTATACCTTTAGCTTATTATTTAAAAATGTTCACTCCAACCAGCATTTATTTAGTTAGACGAGGTCTTTATACGTCCTAACATATATTACATAATATACCAATTAAAAATTGGATTAATAAATGTAAAATGTTGATTGATTAAGATTTCAAGTGACTTCAATGATTATGATTTATCTCTCTACTTAATCGAGGAAACATGATTTTTTCGATTCCTCTATGCTACCAAAAATGCTCTGCCTCTAAGATCTCTTCGGTCCGTAGATTTTCGTTCTTTCTTTTTTAATTTATTAATTTAAAATCAATTTTTTTATTCGACAATATAGCTTTTTTTCTTTCTATCGTTGTTTTTATTTTGATTATATCTTTTATTTACATTTAAATTAAAAAAACCATAAATTTGCTAGGTATACCCAATTGTTTTATTTTATATGTATTATAAAATAGTATAAATTCTGTTTTATACTATATGAGCAAGTATATGAGCATTTCGGACACGAACTATCTTCTATGTAGAGGAAATGAAGAAATCATAGATCACCTATTCGGGAGCTGCTCTATTGTTTTAGAGCTTTGGGACAGATTCTATAAAAACATGGAGCTGATCAGTTTTCCGAGCGAATGGATTGAAATAAAAAATGAAGCACTACTCAAAGCCAAGGAAATAGATTTGCAACAAGCGTGTTCAAGTGCGGCTTTGGAGCAGTGGTGTTATAACATTTGGCAAGAACGGAATGCAAGGGTATTTGACAGAACCTGTAGGAGCGTTGAAGAGTTATGGAAAGATATTGTATCGGATTGCAGCGCCCTCGCGGGAACGTGGACAAGAATTCCAAGCACGGAGCAAAACTGGAATATCTGTAGGAACTGAAATTTACCGTATTTTAAATTCACTACAATTGAAAGCATTGTAATCAGATAATTCATTTACGTTTTTAGATTTTTAGCTTTTACTCAGAATGTTACAACTTCAAAATAATTATATGCCTGTCTAGAATAATCTCTTAAACTCGTGGTTTTTTTTTCCTATTTTTGGGAATTTTTTATGAAATGACGCTATGTCGTTTTTAAAAAAAAAAATAGTATAAATTCAGGGAAAAATTAAAGTTTGAAATTTAATATGAAATTTTTTAGTATTTTTTTATTTATTCCCATCCAATTATAATATATTTTTTTTAATTGGTGAATTGATTTTTGGATAATCATAAGAAAAAAAAAAAGTGTTTTTATCAAACTTTTTAATTATTTGATCATTTTAGGCCAAATTTTAGTATTTTCAAGAATTAATTTGGATATATTAACTTAGTCTATAAACCTCCTACATTTAAATTTGCAAAACTTTTTTGACTAGCTATATCCTAAATAAAAAAAAGTTCATACTTACGTTTAATTATTCATCTTATTATTATTTTTATTTTTATTTAGTATATACTCTCAATATATATATATATATATATATATATATATATATATATATATATATATATTATATATATATATATTTTATATATATATATAATATGGTAATAATATGTAATAATTACAATTATATATTGTTAGATATTTAAATATAATATTTTTTATTAACTTAATTTTAAATATTAATAAATGATTTAAAATAAAAAATAATATGTGTTTAAAATAAATTATAATAATATATTATGTTTTAAAATAAATTATAATAATATATTATGTTTTATAATTTTTTTATTAATATGTAATTTTAAATTTTATTATAATAAATAAATATAAAATATACTTATTAAACAAAAGAGTATATTTAAAATCATTAAATAAATTAAAAACTTACATTTAAAAATTTGATCAGATTTTTAAAAATTGGAAAATTAATTTAAATATATAAAAATTAATCATATATAAACTAATTATAAAATAAAATGAGTATATATATATTATATAATATATATATAATATATATTATATATATTAAGTTAAGAAATTTATAATTTAATATTATAATTAAAAAATAATTAGTAATATATGTTAATTTTTTTATTTAATATTTAATATATATATTATATAATTTAAATATAATTCCAATTATTAACTAATAATATTAATATACTATCATGTTTTGTTTCAGATATTATTTTCAATATATCAAACTAATCAATTCAAATATTATCCTAAAAACTTTGTGTAATTTAATTTTCTGTCTCCGATTTTAAGATTTTATTTAAGAAAAAAACATTTTAGAAACATGTGTTTTTGTTGTCATTATATATCTTGTGTCTAGATGACACTCTAAATAAGATAATATTTAATTAAACATATATTAAATATTTTTCTAAAAACTCACAAAGAATTAAAATTATATTAAGAGTTTGTTTTTATCTTAATTTTGTGTTCCCTAATTTTAACTCAAAAGTTATATAGAAATTTTATATATTTTGAACAATAACATCACTTCATTTATCAATTAATTAAAAATATTTTTTTTTTAATTATTTTTATAAAATTTAAATTTAAAGAGCATTATATCAATTAAACAATTTAAATAATTACTTTTTCATTAAATAATATTAAAAATATAGTGAATGTCCCTAAATATCAACATCAAAACAACCTAATAATTTGATCTAATTGTCATCAACCAGTTTCAAAAGTATAAATCAACCTATTAATATAATCCTAATTTATTTGGTACCTAATCTAAACGAGATTTCTTGTAAAAAGTGTTACCAATTAAATTAAGGAGGATCTTGATTCATTTTATTGTCGATCAAGTTATTTAATGCTTATGTGTCTCTTACTTAATAATTAGTATACGTAGGTACGTATAGTGCAAATCGTACTTAGTGGGGAGTTGAATCTATCTATATCTTAAATTGAATTTATATTTGATTCTTCTCTTGATGTAGTTACATAATGTTTTTAAGAACATGGCCTAGGTGCTTACATACAAACACTTAAATAAAGGAAATGGATATTAAAAAGACTAGAAATTAATTAAAGTTGATGAAAGCAAGGACACAAGTTAATAAGAAAACACCAACATCATTAATATCTTAAAAAAATATTATTAATATAGGAATGAAGATAATTATTGAAAGAGTATCGATCCATTCGCAGTTTCTCAATTACCATTACTGCTAGGACAGGAATAGGAATAGGATTAGAAGGAAATAGTAGAGGAGCAGCAGGGGAGGACGACGAAAAGGAGGAGGAGGACGAATAGGAACACGAGATCTGCCGGAGAGGTGTGCAGTAGCAGCGGCGTTGGTTGAAGTTGCCTTTGCAAAAGCCGCCAGAGTAACCCTCGAGGACACACGCCTGATTGCAGTTACTGTGGCTTAGACATATCCCCTGGAATGTTCTGCTCGGCCACGTAAGACCGATATCATTATCAGATGACTTAACCCCGATCAACTCTGTAATTTAATTAGTTCAATTAATATACATAGCTAATAAATTTAAATCACAGAGAAATTTTTAATTGTGCCTAACCAGAAGCACCATAAGAAAAACCGATAATCAGGAAGAAGACCAAAGTTTTCATCTTCATTGTCGTTCTAATTATTTAACGCTTATCTTGTTATGCTTCTTTTTATAGGCCATTTTTATTCATTTAATAATGCCACGGAATCCTTTATAATATTTTATAAATCTATATTATATTAAGGGACCTCGATTTTGTTTTTTTTTATCATTAAAAATACTCAACCATTTCATCATACTTTTTTTTAAAATTATTTATTGCATCAAAATATAAAATACATTACTTTATTTAAATTAACTTATTATTTCAAAAACAAACCAATATAAAAAAATTATTGAGATATTGGTATAACTTGACTTCTCACTTAATTTAATATATAAAATACTTAGTATATTTGATTTAATGTCAACATAATCAAAACAATTAAATAAAAATTTAGGTGTTAAATAATATAACATATTTGTAATAATTAAAATTGTAACGATGAAGATCGAATCTTGTAATTTTTTTTAGGGAATCTGTATTGACGAGTGATGAAGTAGAGCAAGTCGAACAAATCAATTAAACGGTGTCGGAAGAATATTTACAAAATATCATGAGCGATGATAACTGACCACCTAATCTATATATGGTCAAAAAAAATGAGAAACCCGTAGAAATAATGGGAGTAGACTTGTAATAGGGCATCCGACTAAAAATTTTATTTGGTGACTCTTTATTGAAAAAATGAAGAAAAAAATTCTTTAAATCCGATAACTTTATTTCCTTTACTGCTAAAGAGGGACAACCACGAACTCAATAAATCATAACTAATACAATCAGAGGATATGACCAACCAACAATCCACTGAATATTGAAAGAAGGGTTCGGATCACAAAAATTCTGAATAAAAAATTCTATCCAACAAAATAAGATGTCACAATTAATAAAATAAAACACCAAACTCAAATCTGAGTGGTGAAAAGAAAAATAAGAAACCTTCAATACTAAACAAAAGTTTAAATCTGAGTGGTGGAAAGAAAAATAAGAAACCTTCCATACTAAATAAAAGTTATTAAAAAAGAGAAAGAGTGAATATTTAACTTCTCTAAAAACATTTTTAAAAAAAGTTTATATATGAACTACATCTCTTATATATATATATATATATTAAACTAATATATTAATAATTTATTATACAAATTAAAAAAATATTATTTTTTATTTTAATTATTTTTTATTTAATATATCAAATTTTATAATTTAATATATTAAAATTATTAATTAATATATAGATGTATAATAGTCTTTATAAATCTTTTCACATATTAGTTTCAAATATTTTCTAATCAAATCAAATATTGAGTACTAAAAAATCAAATATTTTGTTTAGTTAATTAAATTTTTTGTATTGAGATATTTAAATTATAAAATACTTAGAATGTAGTGTTTATCTTAATATTCATTCAATCAATGTCTAAAGACATGCTTGGGTATCGTGGTTATAAATGAGAAAGAAATAAATTGTGTATAATTAAGGAATCTTCAATTATCTCAATCAATTCCTCTGTAAATTGGGAGAGGATCGATCAATTTACTCCTCTCTATCAATGTTTACTTTCTTTCCCATAATTAAAATTACATAATATTATATATTTTTATAATTAAAATAATAATTATCTTATTTATTAAAAGAAATTATTTTAATTATTAAATAATATTAAGTAATTATTTAAAATAAAATATTATTAATAATAATTTTAATAAGATAATTATTTTTTATTAATAATTACAATAAATTATAATAATATAGTAGTTTTTATATAATTGGTTTTAAATATTATATATTAAAAATAAATTTATAACAAATTAATTAAAATGAAAATATAAAACTTAAAAAAATAGTTTTATATTAATAAATTATTAAAAATTTAAATATGAATTATTTTAATTAATGTATACCATGTTATATTAATTAAATTTTATAATTAACATAAATGTGTTTCATCCACTATTAATATATATAATATTTGAAAATTTATATTTTAAATTGTTTTTTTTGATAGATAATTTTTATTTGTAACATATATATATATATTTATATTTTTTGTAATCTATTGGAATATCTTATAATACATTGTAAAAAGTTTGAACCATTCTAAGAGGTGTGTAAAACCTTTGGTGATACAAATTTTTACCGAAAATTTTTGTTATAACCCTCGGTTTTAACTCCCCTCAAAAATAGAAAATAATTCCAAGTGTTGGTAATGGAGTAATTGCGAAGGTTATTCAAAGAACCCTTGGTTTTAACTTTCCCCAAATTGGTAATTGCAAAGGTTTTCTAATAAACCTTCAATTTTGAGTCTTTTCAAAAAAACTAAAAATAATTCTAAGTGTTAAGAATGGGTTAATTGCGAAAGTGTTTTAATAAACCTTCGGTTTTGACCCACTCCCAAAAAAATCGAAAATAATTCTAAGTGTTGGGAAGGGGTAATTGTGAAGGTTTATTGGAAAACCTTCGGTTTTGACCTTTTCCAAAAAAAAACTAAAATAATTTTAAGTGTTGGGAATGGGTAATTGCGAAGGTTTATTGGAAACCTTCGGTTTTGACCCTTCCCAAAAAAGCCGAAAATAATTCTAAAGGTAATTGCGAAGGTTTATTGGAAAACCATCGGTTTTTACTCTTCCTAAAAGGTAATTGATTTTGCTTTCGGTATTCATTCACTCTTTTATTTTATTTTTCGCTATTTTGTTTGTCTAATCTCTTAAGAACATCAAGTGTGTGTTATTTTTTAAGAATAAAGATTGTGTTTATATGATTGTGTTTAATTATATTAAGAAGTGTATATGTATGTTTGTGTTTGATGATAATAAGGTTGTGTATAAAGTTTGATTGTAATGATGTATTGGGATTGTGTAATGTTTGAAGGATATAAAATGTGTTAAATTAATGTTGTTCAAGATATTATAAAGTGAAAAACCAATTAATTTAACAATTTATGAGGTGGTAGTACCGGAAGATATACCATTAACTTTCGGTATTATGCCTTTATACCGCAAGATGTTTATAAAGCTTTTGGTATTACTATATCAAATTTACTTGGTTTTTCACTTTCTAATATAAACTCCTAACTAAGGTAATCAAGTGTGTATTATTTTTTTTAAAAATAAGGATTGTGTTTAATGTTATAAATGTATATGATTGTGTTTGATTATATAAAAAAGTGTATATGTATGTTTGTGTTCGATGATAATAAGGTTATGTGTAAAGTTTGATTGTAATGATGTATTGAGATTGTGTAATGTTTTAAGGATATCAAATGTGTTAAATTAATATTGTTCAATGTTATTAGAAAGTGAAAAACCAATTAATTTAACAATTTATAAAGTGGTAATACCGAAAGATATACCATTAACTTTCGGTAATAATATTCAAAATCGAGAGTTATACACAAATCTCTCGGTTTAATCTATTTAAAATTATTTGTGTCATATGTCAAAACTGAGAGATTTAAACATATCTCTCAGAATATAAAATGATCAAAATCGAGATATATATCTAACTCTCTCGAAATTAAGTTATTGTGAGGAAAACCGAGAGTTATATGAAAACTCTCGAAATTAAGTAATTGATCAAAACAGAGAGTTTTCATATAACTCTTACAATTAACCTGTTTAATTAAAAAAAACTTATTTCTTCCCTAATTCTCTCTGCACACTTTCTTGTCCCTTTCTCTCTCTCCCCGCTTCCGCTCGCGCCGCCCGCTTGCTGAAGACATCGCCACCTATTTTATGTCGGTCAATGGACAAATACTTCATTCAATATGTTGTTGCATCTACTTAAACATGACATATTACCGATGGACGCTCAATTTCTAAACTACTATTACGAATGTATAAAATTCATTACAGATATGAGGCTTCAGTATGAGAATATAGACGCATGTAAGAACAATTGTATGTTATTTTAGAAGGACGACAAAAATGTAGAGTCTAGTAGAGTTTGTGTCCTTTCTAGATGGAAAGTCGACCAAACAAGTGGGGCTGTTCGAAAGAAGTAAAATGGGAAATTCATGCCCACTAAGGTGTTAAGATATTTCCCCTAATACCAAGACTACAAAAACTATACATGTCCTCAAAAATTGCTCCAATAATGAGATGACATAAGGAAGGAAGAGTTGATAGTGATACGTTGAAATATCCGACTGATTCATTAACTTGGAAAACATTTGATGAAAATTATAAATATTTCGCGTCGGACTCTCGAAGCGTGAGACTGAGTTTATCAAGCGATGGGTTTCAACCCTTTGCTAATGGGAAGAAGTCATACAGTTAATGGTCGGTTATGCTTGTTCCTTATAATGTGTCACCCACTACTTCCATGGATTCTAGAAATTTTATTCTATCTATGTTAATTCCAGGTCCAAATAGTCTAGGACATGCAATTGACATATTTCTCCAGCCATTGATCGACGAGTTGACTAAACCGTGGCAAACTGGTGTGAGAATGTTTGATGCACACACCTCGCAATACTTTAACATTCGAGCAACATTATTATGGACCATTAACGGCTTTCCAGCGTACGTGAATTTGTCAAGCTGAAGTACAAAAGGAAAATTTGTTTTTCCTTGTCGTAACAACGACACTATATCTCTTCGATTAGTTAATGGTTCCAAATAATGTTACATGGGTCACAGACGCTTCATTCTACCAAAGCACAAATACAGAAGGGATAAAGAGTCGTTTGATGATCGAACAGATTATAGAGAGCCCTCTAAATTGTTAATAGGGCAAGAAATTTACGAGTAAGCACAAGACCTAGAAAGCACAGTTCTTACTACGGATCATAGCAAGAAAACCAAGATATATCATGAAACACGGGGAGACAATTTGAATAAACTTAGCATTTTCTTCTATTTGCCTTATTGGAAATCATTATTGAGACATAATTTGGATGTGATGCATATTGAGAAAAATATTTGTGATAGCTTGTTGGGAACAATAATGAATGTGAAAGAGAAGAATAAGGATGGTCCTAAAGTCCGTAAAGACTTACAACTCTTAGGCATAAAATAATGGTTACATCCTATAAATGATGAAGGAGTAGTTCATTATCTAGAAGCGCATTTCAGTTTGACCTCTAATCATAAAAAATGTGTTTGTAATTTCTTGAAAGATCTTAAGTTGCCTGATGTTTTTTGCTCAAATAATTGAGGTTGTGTAAATTTGAAAGAAAAAAATATTACGGAATTAAAGAGTCATTATTGTCACATTTTATTGGAATATCTTATTCCTTTAGCAACCCGTGGATTACTTCAAGATAATGTTTATGATGCTATAGTAAATTTGTCCTAATTCTTTCGGTTGTTGTGCACCAAAGAGTTTTATGCAGCGAATCTCGAATAATTGTACATGGATATTACAACGACACTTTGCAAATTTGAAATGATTTTTCCACCATCAATCTTCGACATCATGATGCATCTCCCGGTTCACTTGTCATTTGAGGCTTTTCTTGGAGGACATGTCCAATATCAATGAATGTATCTCATAGAACATTACATGGGTACAATGTAAAAATATTGGCAGAATAAAAACCACCCAGAATTCTCAATAAGCAAGAGCTATCTAGTAAATGAGAGTATTGATTTATGTGCCAGGTATATGGAGGAGGAAGACCAATAACATGCACAAACTGAAATCTCGAGCCTTTTAATATTTTCATCATTGGAAGACTTATCTAACGGAAAAATATACAACTTGGATTATAGCGATCGAGTGACAGCTCATTCATACATTTTAAAAAATTATACCGAAACAAAACTTTTTTACATGTAAAATTCAATATTTTATTGTTATGGTACGTTTTATTAATTAGAATTAAAGAGTATGTTGCTATTTAATATTTGATCTATAAGAAAATTACGAGTTATAAATTATATAAGTTTTTTAAAATAATTATTATATTTAATAATTTATAAATTTTCACATTTAATTTTTTTATACTTAAAAAATATAAGTTTTTATTTACATAGATAAATAAAATATATAAAAATTAAAAAATCAAATAAAAATATATAATTACATATTTATTATTATTTAAATTAGAAAATTAAACGTAGTTAAATATAAATAAGTATTTAGTTATAATTTTATATTATTATTATGATTATTATATTTTAAATATAATAAATAAATTAAAATTTTAATAATTTTATAAAACTAAAAGATAAAATACTAAAGCTTATACATGCTGTAACTAGTAAAATCATTTACTATATTATACATACCTAAATAATCATATAGATATAAATAATATTCAACCAAACAACAATTCTAATTTACTGTAAATATGGTTACTATATCTACATTCATATACCTCATAACCTCTAGGTAGAGGTAGCGTTTGTTATATAGTATTTGTTATATAGGTATTAATTGTAGGAGTTATACATTATAAAGGGGTATTAAGAGGTGTAAGTTATATATGTTATTTGTATTTGGTTGAAAATATAAAAGGATATAAATTATATAGATTTTTTAATTTTGTGTTTGGTTGGTAGTATAAAAATGTTGTATAAAATGTAAAATACATTTTTGCCCTTAATATTTATTTATATTTAATTTAATTTTTAAATTAATATTTACTTAAAATTTTTTATTTCTCTATATTTATAGTGATAATATGAATTAACATTAACCTTCGTAACAACTTCCTCATCTGGAAGCTTGGTGACTTCTAAAAATAAGAAGATTTCTTTGTCAAGGCATTGATCATCTTGAAGACTTGAAGCTTGCATGCATCTTATTACATTTTGCTTGATGTTTGGTTTCTATTTGTTGCCACTAACTGTGCTTGGAATTTGAGGATTTGTCTCTGTATCATTGCTTGTTTGTACTTTTCACTTAATGCAACTCACAATCTTTTTTATTATTGAAACGTTGACCTTTTAAAACAAAATCTAGTTGGGTTTGCCATTATCTAAATTTATTGCTTTAGTGATGATCTCTTTCTCACAAAATACTTATATATTTCCATCTTGGTATTTTAATTCGGCATTATTAGATGTTGGTCTTTTGCTGAAATAAGTAATTATTTTTTCTCCCTATTCTTCTCATGCGGGGCTTTAGAGAAATTGGACAATTCAGTCTTTCAGGGAAGATTGTTGCATGTCATGCTAACAAAGGAGAAAGTTCTTCCTCAGAAACAAGAGTATGTAACAGGGGAATTAAGATGTTTCATCCTTTCTTGACCTATCAGTTAATGCATCTACCATATAAGGAGTTACATGACAATGTGGTTTGTCTAATAGGTTCGGTATCTTGGTGAATGGATCTTCAAAATCATTTCATAAACCAGTCCAGTTAGGAGAGAAGTTGGGTAATGTCATGCTTTGAGGATATTTATTGTGACAATTTAGATTAAAGAAGTATTCAGAAATCCACCGTAATACCCAGCCAAATAATTTTCAACGGCTTGTTTGTTTTATGTTGTCTTGTTGAATAAATGGACGATATGGCAATTCTCTTATGAGAAGAATTCAAAAAGGTGGATGAAGTTTTTGAAAATAAAAGTTTAAGGGTAAATATGGAAATATTGTTTTTATCCTTCTTCTTTGTAACTGGTTTGATTAGGTACAAATTAATTTGTACCTAGTTTGATGTATAAATAATATAACAATTAATACTGTCTATATAAAATATTTTAGCCAAACAACTAATCTAATTTAGTGTTAATATTATTATACTATATCTACATGTTAGTAGATGTTAACAAACATGGCCTTAAAGTATTAATATTGACAAAATAAAAACAATTCTATTAATATAATTTTAACAACAAAAATATAATATATGAATTATGAAAAATTAAATAAAAAAAATTAGTTGTGATCTTGGATCATATTTATAACTACACACCCAAGTATCGATTTTTTTTTAGAGAAAATAGACTATAAATATTTCTGAACAACCCACGAAAAATGATAAACTCAACAAAAGATTCAACGAAAGTAAATTCAAGAATTAACGTGGCATGACATGTAGGTAAGAGAGAAAATTTACAAAATTTCCCGAAACGCTTATTTCAGGTCCTGAAATGGCTTTAAAATGTCCTGAAACGGTTATTTCGGGGTTTTTTTTGTCCCGAAATGGCCGTTTCGGGACGGAAATGAGTGGTTTCGGGACCTGAAATGAGCGCTTTCGAAACGAGGGGACAACCTGGCAGGACACGTCGGATTCGTGGACTTGCTTTCGTTGAATATTTCGATGATTTTATCATTCTCACAACCCACTTAGGTACCAATTAAAGCTCAAAAGTTACTCATAAATGTATTTATATTTATTAGGCTCACTTTTATAAAGAGTTAATGTTTGTTGTGATTTCTTAGACTCTATATGGGATAGATTGAATATATACAATGAGTTTGTTAATTTTGTTTTTAAACTAGTTTTAAAATAATTAATAAAATTAATAATACTTTATTAAATAATTAAAACAAAATTTAAATATTATATATTAAAATAAGATACATTATATAAATATTAAAAAATATATATTAACATATATTATCATATTTATCTTTATTTAATTTTATAAATATAATATGTATAATTAAAATTAAACAAATTAAATTAAATAATTCAAATACATATTATAAATTAAAATAAAAGATATTATATAAAAGATAAAACAAATAAAATAAAAATTTTATTTTGTCTTTATATATCTTATTCATGTATTCTTACAACTTATTTATCTTTATATTATATTTATTCCTAAATTAAATTTTAAATTTATCTTTCTATAAAAATTACCTCATTTTGTAAGCTTCTTATTTATATAGAATAAACAAAGTTGAAAATTCAAAATACTTTAAAAACAATATATATTCTAATTTGAAAAACATTTTTTAACTCTATTAATATTAAGTTTAAATAATGATTAATATTAAGACATAAAATAATAAAAAAATAAATCCACGAAAATATAAGAAGAAATACTTCCGCAAGATCAATGTTAAATATTCGCATATACTGTCCAAATAGAGTTTAAACTAGGAAACCAATTCATTTCTTAAATAGATAACTATTTAAAATCTAATATATTTTATATAATATATAAGATTTGAGTTCATTTGTCAGAATCCAAGCAATAACCTGTTGACTTATTACCTTCTTCATAATTTTTAATTTTAGTGATTGTTATTATTTGCGTCAATCTTTGATTTTAATATATGGTTGAGTTTTTTTATTTTTTTAATAATTTATAGAGGAGAAAATTAAATGATTTTAATAATTTTGAGAAATTAATAATTATTTATGTTAAAATTTTTAAAAAAAATATTAATATATATAAATAAAATAAAAATAATAATTTAAAATAAAATATATTTTAGTATTTTAATTAATAAATTAAGTGATTTAATTAATTAAAGAAATAAATAAAATAATATTTAATTTAGTTAAAGTTATTAAAATAATCCAAATAAAAAAAAGGCACAATTCAAATATAAAGCAAGGCCCAATTCAATTAGAAAGAGGAAGAGACGAGAAACTCAAATACAACAAAAGCTGAGAATGCTATTTTCTATAGAATATAATAAACAAATAACCGATCTTCTCAATCATTCATATACAAATATATCAATAAGATTATTTTTTTATAACGTTGTAATGGAGTTTTAACATGTTAACATTGAGGAGAGAAAATATTTGTAACGAAAAAAATGTAGCTAATGCAATGATGTGAAATAATGATAAAATTTACTCACCAAGTATAATTAAATTTTTTTCTTTTATCACTATTAATAATTTATCTCTATTATCACTAACTACAATTTCTTTCTTCTTTTCATTAATATTTTTTTTATTATCTATTAATTTGTATATATATATTTATATATATTGTTCGTTAATTTATTTATTTATAAATTTTTAAATCAATAATAGGGAGAATAAATAAATAAAATAACAAATGATATAAATGTATATGTTTAAAAATATATATATTATATTATCAGAATAATAATATTAAGAATGAATCAATCAAATAATAATATATGTATATTATATTTGATAAAATATATATATAATAAAAAATTATTATTATATTTTAATTTAATTAATTATTTTCTCATCTTCTAATATAACAATGAAATAACTAATTGAATAATTTGTGAAAACTATTATTGATTGAATGAGGTAGGAAAATTATTATTGAGCAATGATTAAGGACGACCAATTATATTATATTGTTTGATATTGTGAAAATAAATGTTTTGATACACTTTTGAACAATATTTATATGGTTGTTTTTTTTTAATTTATTTAACTGGTACTCTTTAATTAAAATTTCAATTTATTAACATAAATTAGTAAATTAATCCGATTAAATGTTCTTAATTAAATATAATACAATTAATTATTATTTATTTTAATTTGAGTAATTTTTATTATTGATAATAAATTTTTATTTTTTTTAGTAAATATGAGAGAATAAATTATTGAGCTAGAGAAATAATTTTAATGCTTACAGTGACATGTAAAATAATTTATAAAAATAAAATTTATAATAGTAAAAATTTAAAGAAATAAATTATTAGAAATTTTTTTAATAATAAAAGTTGAAGAAAGAAAAATTATTATATGTATTGTGAGTTACATTTTCCATCATTTAAAATATAAGAGAAAAAAATATTATATTTTAAATAGTTAATTATTTAGTAAATTAGGGTTTTTTTCTAGTGATTTGATAATTTAACTCAAATTTATGTCTTGATTGGAGTTTTAAGTTTAAATCTTACACCAACAAATTAAAAGAGAATGAGCGTGTATTTTACCTATAAATAATAAATAAATATATTGTGAAAAGTTTTTTTTGGAATTTAGAGAATAAAACGAGATAGAGAATCACGTGACATCCTGTTGAAAAAAAATTTTAAAAGAGAGAAAAGATTAAAAAAAAATAATTAAGTAATGAACGTACAT